>NC_091562.1:18664828-18667328 GCF_042767895.1 Penaeus vannamei
AAATTGTAAATTGTAAATGCTTTTTGAATATTTTAATATTATATACAGATATCTCCACATAAAAGAGAGGTAATACTTGACAGCAATACTGCTAACTTCGAAATACATCGACGTGACCGGAAACGTATTCTTCCGGACTAAATACTGTAGAACCGCATTTAGCCATAGATGTAGAGTCTGCATCTACCAACTAAGAGAATCACGTTTTCGACGAAGCAGAAAAGGTTTGCGGTGCATAAGCCGTGTTCTCCCCATGCTCCTCCGCAGATCTCGTTCGGCCCCTGTAAGAAAGAAAAAAAGATTTCGTGATCTTTTCTGCAAATCTTCGTGTCTGTCATTATCGTTTTTATTATTATTTTATAATTGGCGGCTTGTAGTTATTTGCCTGAGCACACCATAAACACACACTACTCACCTTGGCACAGTGGCACCTGTTGCACATATCCATGTATGTTCCGTAGGCGCAGTTCATCCCGCCGACGATGCTCTGCTCGCATCCTTGGCCTATCGTCCCGCCGCATCCTACAGGCCCTTCGGAGGCTGCAGGAGGAAGGGGACTCGCGGCCATCAGAGGCTGCGAGGAACCGGGTCCTTGCAAAAGATACCCAAGAATCTGCCCAGTACGGGAGAGGGAAAAGTCTGCGTTCGGTTTCTGTAAATTAATAATAATGCTAATGATAACCGGCGGGAGTGAGGGGCGGTGTAGCAATCTGAAGAGAAGAATGGTTTTACGGCATATCGTTATATTTTATTTATTTACGCTTCTAGATATCAATATGTTGCTTAAGAGAAAAAATGTAGATTCCATGAACGCTCATTTTTTATTCATGAATCATTCTTAACTGTTTGAATTTTCAACTAATTCTATTTATCATTATATATTATCCTCCCGTTATCGAAACACACAGGCACACCCCCCCCTCACCTTGGCACTCTGGCACTCGTTGCACGTGTCCACATAAGTTCCGTGGGCGCAGACCATGCCGCTGACGATGCTCTTTGCGCATCCTTGGCCCTTCCTGCGGCCGCATCCCACAGGCCCTGCAGAGGCCGCAGGTGGACTAGGGGAGAGGGGGTAGTTCGGTTTCTGTAAAAGAACAAGAATAAAGATAACAAAAACAATTTCTGTGTAGCGGGAGATGGGAGTACTTCCTGTCTTCTCATTTGACCTTTTTAAGTATTAATTTTGACATATTGTTGTTGAATTTGCGGTGTGGCAAGCAGAAGAGAAGAATGGTTTTAAGGCATATCATTGTATTTTATTTATTTACGCTTCTAGATATCAATATGTCGCCTAAGAGAAGAAATGTAGATTCCATGAACGTTCATTTTTCATTCATGAATCAACATCATTCTTAACTGTTTGAATTTTCAACTAATTCTATTTATCATTATATATTATCCTCCCGTTATCGAAACACACAGGCACCCCCCCCCCCTCACCTTGGCACTCTGGCACTCGTTGCACGTGTCCACATAAGTTCCGTGGGCGCAGACCATGCCGCTGACGATGCTCTTTGCGCATCCTTGGCCCTTCCTGCGGCCGCATCCCACAGGCCCTGCAGAGGCCGCAGTTGGACTAGGGGAGAGGGGGTAGTTCTCGTTCGGTTTCTGTAAAAGAATAAAGGTAAAGATAACAACAATAACAAAAACAATTTCTGTGTAGCGGAAGATGGCAGTACTTTCTGTCTTCTCATTTGACCTTTTTAAGTATTCATTTTGACATATTGTTGTTGAATTTGCGAAACAGCGAACTCGGAATCAATCTCATTAACAGAAAAAGTAAAATCAAGCTTTTTGCGAGGGAAACATAGCGACTAAATCTTCGCATGATCAAACCTCTGAATACTAACCAGCTATGCGACAAAGAAGTTCATCAGACTGCACAGAAACATAAACAGACTTTATTCACTCGCACACACATATTTAATCACTCACAGTTACACAAGCACATATATTACCCCCCCCCCCCCACACACACAAACACACACAACGCGCACGCTCCTTACTGTGGCACACTGACACTCGTTGCACGTGTCCACATAGGTTCCATGGACGCATTCCATGGTGCTGACTAAGCTCTTCACGCATCCCTGGCCTGTCCTCCGGGCGCATCCCACTGGCCCTGCTTCAGGAGGAGAGGTTCTCGCGGCCGCCAGAGGGTGTGAGGATCCAGGTCCTTGCCGAGGATTTCCATGTCCCTGTCCGTTACTGCAAGGAGAAGTCACTGTTTATTTATTTTTTTTCTTCTAAAACAATTCTTTGATATGTACAAGTTAACACAAAAAAGTTTAACGATATCTTCAGAAGAATAAAAGCAATAAATACTACATGAAAGTTCACTAAAGTAATCCACACGTTAACTTTATATATAAGAAAGAATGAAATCACATCAAGAGAACCTCACCTGCTGACGAAGAGGAGGCACGCGGCGAGGGGGAGGACGCTCTTCATCTCGGCGAGTTCGAAGCAGGAAGACCAAGTGACTAAGAGCTTCTCT
>NC_091562.1:18669828-18672328 GCF_042767895.1 Penaeus vannamei
ATCCCCTCTTACAACTTTACAACCTCTGCCTCAGACATGGATATGTGCCACAAGATTGGACAAAGAGCCTAATTGTACCTGTTCCTAAGCCTGGCACTGAGAAATTTAGACCAATATCCCTTACATCTTCCTTCTGTAAAGTGTTGGAACGCATCCTCCTGAATCGCCTTATGTATCGCCTTCAGGATAAACTCTCACCCAGATTATATGGATTCTTGCCACAGCGCAGCACACACCACTGTCTATTGGAGCTATACACCCGCCTCTCCTCTACAAGTCTTGTGGCGTTCATGGACCTGAAAAGTGCCTTTGACATTGCAAATCCAGATGTGATCCTCGACCAACTTGTGGACTTTGGTATTTGTGGAAACCTATTGCGATGGATACGAGGATACCTAAGCAATAGATCATCCTATGTCCTCTTTAAAGGTGCCTGCAGCACACCCAAGTGCTTTGGTCTTGGGACTCCACAGGGAGGAGTCCTTAGTCCATTTCTTTTCAATATCCTTATGCACCGCCTCATCTCCAAGCTCCCTGACATCCCAGGGACAACAATCACATGCTATGCTGACGACATCTGTGTTCACTCCAACTCCCCAGAAGATTTGCAGCATTTCTTACATTCATTTTACGAGTCGTCCTCTTCATGTGGCCTTATTATTATCCTGAAAAAAGCAGGATCTTCACTCCACAAAACCCACGAACACTGCCTGAATTTTCAGTGGGCCCTAGCATTATACCATTCTGGACACAGTATAAGCGTTTTAAGCAGGGCAAAAATTCTTACCGATAGGCCAAGCGCTGTACCGTTCCCTGCTTAAAACGCTTTCCAAGGCAGGCAGGCCCTGTTCAGTGATGCCAGACATGTGGAAGTGTCTTTTTATAAAGTTCAAATCATAACAGTCCTTGATGAGCATAGAAATATCAAAATAACACACGAAATATACATAGTTGGGTTTTAAAAGTAATATTCCCACCAACAATATCGGAAAGAGATAACTTATGCACAAGTCGAGGGTGGAGCTTATTTCACTGGCGGTTGGTAACAGTTTGAGCGCGCAATTCAAAACAACTGACAAGCTAGCGCCGCATCAAGATGTCAGATTAAATCTACCCAAACATTTTAAAAAAGCGCAATATTTTCTCCTATATTCATATAAAGTGCCTCTAAAACAATGACACCCACTTTCAATTGACAGCCCTTTCATTCTGACGCATTATCAAAACAAATGAATATCCCTGAATTGAAATATAAGCCTACCCATTCCCATATATCCGATTTTATGAGGTTAAATATAACAAATCATCGAATACAATATCAACAGAAGAATGTTGCTAGAATATCTCAGACTTTTTTCACTTGAATTATTCTTTATTTCATAGAATAGCAGATATATGCTCGATTTAGAGAGACAAGGAGTTTAACAATAAGAGGTAAATTGTTCGTCTTATAATAATTGATTATTTATAAGTAAAACACTTTTCATTCCCATAATCTCCAGTATCTTCTTTCGTTTTCAGTTAATTTCATTTTCTTTGAATATGATTTTAAGAAAATTATAGAATCAAATACCGTGAAATAATTATTTATCTGATAAGATATTAAGCGGAGTTCCTGGCCAACGCCTGCATTCGAAGGATCGTGACCAGTACGGTACGCGACCGACGCCGGTGCCATGGTGACGGTACACCGCTTGACTTAGCAAGCGCGTCTAGCCATCTACGGAGGTCGCTTGAGAAAGCAAGCGAAATGCTTGAGTTAGCAAGAAAAGCGCTTGAGATTTCAGGCAAGAACTTTCCCTGCTTAAAACGCCTTATATTTATTTGGGCTCTCCAGTCCGAGTCCTTCCCACCACCCTGGCACGTCAGCATGTTCATCCCATTGTTCAGGAATTGTTAACACAGTTGCATCGGCGCCTTGAACCCCTCCGCTGGTTAACCAACAATGCTGCTGGGGTCTCCATTCCTTTGGCCAGAAATATCTATACTGCATTTATCCATTCACTAGTTGATTACCTATCTCCAGCTCTTAGTCAACTCTCCAAGACAGTGCTAGATCCGCTTGAAAAAAAAAATCAAAATAAAATAATGCGCTGCATTCTAGGATGCCCAATGTCTACTAGGATTGTTAATATGCAGCAAGAACTTCATCTCCCTCCTTTAGTAGAACGAATCTATGCCAATGTAACATGCTTTACTGTTAAGTGTCTCCACTCCCCCAATCTTGCTCCACATTATGCAGGCATCATTAGAATGTCACTTGGCCCCAATTTTCGTCGCCCACAACTCCGACCAGGTGGCTGTGCACTTATTAGGAATGTTTGCCGAAACCTTAGAATATTGGATATCAATGTTCCCCAAGAGGAAGTTGACCATGGTCCTCCTCCTTGGCAGATTCCTCCAGTATCTGTTTCCTACACACCCACTTGTAGGAGGGACCCCCCCTGCCAACAGAAACAACTAGCCCTCGAGACCATTGCCAAAGTAATGTCTTCCATTC
>NC_091562.1:18684828-18686124 GCF_042767895.1 Penaeus vannamei
CGGGAGGATAATATATAATGATAAATAGAATTTGTTGAAAATTCAAACAGTTAAGAATGATTCATGAATAAAAAATGAGCGTTCATGGAATCTACATTTCTTCTCTTAAGCAACATATTGATATCTAGAAGCGTAAATAAATAAAATAAAACGATATGCCGTAAAACCATTCTTCTCTTCAGATTGCCACACCGCCCCTCACTCCCGCCGGTTATCATTAGCATTATTATTAATTTACAGAAACCGAACGCAGACTTGTCCCTCTCCCGTACTGGGCAGATTCTTGGGTATCTTTTGCAAGGACCCGGTTCCTCGCAGCCTCTGATGGCCGCGAGACCCCTTCCTCCTGCAGCCTCCGAAGGGCCTGTAGGATGCGGCGGGACGATAGGCCAAGGATGCGAGCAGAGCATCGTCGGCGGGATGAACTGCGCCTACGGAACATACATGGATATGTGCAACAGGTGCCACTGTGCCAAGGTGAGTAGTGTGTGTTTATGGTGTGCTCAGGCAAATAACTACAAGCCGCCAATTATAAAATAATAATAAAAACGATAATGACAGACACGAAGATTTGCAGAAATCACGAAATCTTTTTTTCTTTCTTACAGGGTCCGAACGAGATCTGCGGAGGAGCATGGGGAGAACACGGCTTATGCACCGCAAACCTTTACTGCTTCGTCGAAAACGTGATTCTTTTAGTTGGTAGATGCAGACTCTACATCTATGGCTAAATGCGGTTCTAACAGTATATATAGTCCGGAAGAATACATTTCCGGTCAAGTTAGCAGTACTGCTGTCAAATATTATCTCTCTTTTATATGGAGATATCTGTACATAGTATTAAAATATTGGAAAAGCATTTACAATTTTACTTTCCTGGTTGCATTCACATAACGTTTCAAAAGTTTCGTGCGATTTTCAATATTTCTAAAAACATTTTCAGGGGGTTCCAGTTAATCAAACGACAGCTGAAAATTGGTCTTTGGGTTTCCTCCCGAATAATACATGTATAAAAGGTAAAATTCTCACAAAATAAAATATAAATAAATAAATAAATAAATAAAAATTAGAAGTACTCAGAGAGCGCATAACCCCACCAAAACAATAGGGTCACATCATCATCATCATGGAGCTAACGCCGACAGGGGCGCATGGTCGCATCCACCCTTTGCTTGTACCTGCGAGGGTCCCCCATGGCAAGCCGCCAGGCAGAGACTCGCCACCTCACGGCAGGTTTGATCGATCTGCCCAAGATGCGACTTCTTAGGTCGTCCCACAGGTCTCCTCCATTTCAAT
>NC_091562.1:18710489-18715489 GCF_042767895.1 Penaeus vannamei
CACAAAAAATACAGCTACTGCCGACAGTTCACCATTTAGGGATGACGACAGCAACGGCGACGGCTCTGATGATGATGATCAGATAAACAACAACAACAACAATAATAATAATAATAACAATAATTATAATAATAACAATGATAATAATTATTATAATAATAATAATAACAACAAAACAATGATAATGATAATTCTGATAACATCAAAACAATAATAATAATAATAATAATATCAATAATTATAATAATACTAGTAATAATATCAACAACAATAATACTACAGTATCAAATAACAATAACACAGACATATTTCATCACAAGCAAAGAAAACCTGAAGATCTCTGAGAAAGAACAAAAAGGCTAGAACACTACTGTAAAAGGGGAAAACCTTAAAAACAACACCCCGACACCTGAGAGGCGTTTTATAAAAATAAATAAATAAATAAAAATAATCCCCACAATCTAAAGCAGTAGTTCCCAACCATTTCCATTCTGTGGCCGCCGACCAATATGGAGTAATCTCCATGGCCCCGTCCCGTGACTGTCATCTTTTCAGATTGAGGTATTACTAGTCATGAATAGTGTATTGATGTCAGTAGCTAAATGACAAAAATACTTTGAGGAAAGATTCCAGTTTATTGGTTATATAATTATATGCAGATACTGTAGGTGAGAAAATTCATTTCAATTCGACGTCATAATTTTCACATTGCTCCATGGCCACAGCCCTAGGCTGGGAACCCCTGATCCAAACATACTGCATCCCAGGCGTGTCCACAAGAAAACAAGCTCGTCAGCCCCCAACGAGATACGCATCGATCGGTGAATTAAGAAGCAACGAGCACCGGCGTCAGTTCCAAACGAGTGGCGGGCACACGGGGCAGGCGAGAGCGACCCCCTATGCACGGGAATAATGTGATGTACATAGGTCCCGCACCGTAACCGGACGCGCCACCGAGCCATTAGGCTAGTCCCCGTCCGACAGCCACGTCTTGCAACTGTCTCCCGCGGCCCGGAGAAAAAGTAAGGCTTATTTGACAGCGAATACACAGGTACAGCACATGGGGGAGCTGGTCTGCCCACGACCACGGCTGCCTGCTCTCTTCGTCCCCCTTTCCCGATTCCCATCACTTCCAGAAATAAATCATCCGGCTGCACGGAGAAGAAACCAGGCATGGCTCACATGTTATCATTTTGACCCACTCTGCTACTCTATTCCCTCTCGAAGCGGAAAGCAAGAAGCAATTTTGGATTTAGTTATAATCATTCCTTTTCCACTTCGGAAAACAAGTGTGAGATGTAAACCTATAAAAAAAAAAAACCTTCTTCAGCTATGGAAGGATGTTCTCTGAATTTCATGCAAGTATGGTGTACGTGTAGGTCTTCTACATAAAGATGCAACACTTATATTCAATTAAGAAAGCATATCCAAATTCGCACATTTAAGGGCATTAAACCTAGATAGTCATCGTTTGTATTCAAATAAATATGATTTCAATTTTCAATGTTTCACAGCCTGTTCAATTCAAACATCAAGTATAATGCAATTTTTGCGGATTTTTAAAGTTGTCATGACTTAAATTACCACAACGCACTTACTTTCTACTACTTAATATCATAATCAAGTTGTACATATTTCCTCGTTTAAGACCATTTAGGCATAATTAATCTACAATCTCCTTTCAAAAACCTGTAAAATTGTATACATATCTTTTTATAACAAGAGCACAATAAGTAAAAAATATACCAAAACCTGTCTGAAAGTTGTTCTTTGAGTCCATGGCTCGGCTGAAAGACCACCAGCCACCTCATCTACATGTTTTGCAGGAAACACGGAAGGAGAGGAGCTAATATGTCAGTTGTAAGTAATACGCTGTATCAAAAGGCACTACTGTTTACGATTCCTTGGATTCCAGATGCCTAAATGTTGTAAGTAATCTGAAGAACCATATTAACAAAAGTCCCTGATTCCCCAATTGCAGTTATTTCCTGCAACTCGGCGCTGCTTTGGAGTCACCAAGGCAGTCATCCATTTATGGATGCTAATTATCAAAGATATTGCGTTTAGTACTTCAGAGTTGTCTGCAGTTTGGTAATATGAAGTTATATGGAATCATATAGATGCCAAGTTTGTGAACGGTAAAATTATTTTTTTAAATACTACGACTAATCATGTCAGTGATACATATCCATGCAGCCTACATTGAACACACACACACACACACACACACACACACACACACACACACACACACACACACACACACACACACACACACACACACACATTGTTCAATCTGCATTCCTTATTTAAAAAAAAAAATACAATACATCAAACTTCTCCCATACCTTGCAAGACCAAAGGGATAAGACACTACTACGCCCACGCAATCTTATGGCCGTACTATTACACCGCTGGTGTAATAGTCCCCTGGGAGGGAACCATACTATTAAACTCCTCGGGCAAGCCTTCCCTTGTGACTTCTGTGGGCTATGGTTGGCATGCCAGATCAATCCCACACGCCGCAGTTCATACACCGAGTGCTGGCTTAATTACGATTTACAGCCATATTCAGTCTTTTTTTTTGGGGGGGGGATAGGGTCAAACCGAATATCGCAATGTCAATTGTCATTTACAACAATTCACAATTGCTCTCAAAACCTTCAGGGTTACCAACATGTTCAAATACTAAATTTCATTATCAATAAATTAGCCAGGATTGTGGTTTTATTTTCAGATGCATGGCAACTTCCCTGTATCAGTGTGTTTGCCGATTTAACATTAATCTGATTGAATGATGCTGATTTTATTCGGGCCCTGGTCAGGGCCCCCGCCACGAAAAAAACAAACACAATCAATCCCAATCCAACTGAACTAAAAACAAGGGGGCCGCCCACAGGGCTATATATTAAAAACTTTCAAACTGTCAAAACAAACCATAACCAGAGACCTACTTAAGTTCACTTTTTCTCAGCAACCACAATGAGTTGGGAGGAGTTCTTGGATGTGTTAGAAAGGTCTCCAGGTCCTGCGTGGCTTAGGCTATGTGGCATTCCAATAAGGGGTCCCTATAATGGGTCAGGACGCGAATACACCCAAAAATCATACCCCTTAAATATTGAAGCAACAGTACATGGTTGCAGGTTTATTTAGGGTGCTATGGAAACCTATCACAGAGTAAATTAATAAATTGGACGGTACAGTATGAATATTTTTATACCCCTTATAGACCCCTTAAACACACCCCTAAACAACGGCAAGGGTTACAGAAGTGATCCATGGTGCTAAGGAAAGCTATCACAGTAAATGAAAATGGATATGGGTTGAGTACTTGTATACCCTGTATAGACCCCTTAAACACCCTTAAACAACAGAATGGGTAAGGGAAATGATCGAGGGTGTTATGGAGGGCTATGATAGAGTAGAGGCGATTGGGCACGGTTTGAGATCTCGCAGTGCCTAAATATAGCAGGCATAGGTGCATGCGTCACCTTTTCGGAGCGGTGCCTCTAAATTGCATTCTGAGCGTGATTCTATATATTGGCTGGATAGATGTCGAAATTCCACCGCCAACTTAAAATCTCCTCGAAGCACATGCGTGTATGTGTATATATAGATAGATAGATAAATAGATAAATAGGTATAGTCAGATAGATAGTAATGTATGTATGTATGTATGTATGTATATATATATATATATATATATATATATATATATATATATATATATATATATATATATATATAGTATAAACCTACATGTGTGCATTTACACACATAGGCCTACATATACAAACATAAGCCGTGCGCGTCCATTTACTCGAAATTGCGTTTACTAAATGTTTTAATTCAAACTTTCCTCTACGAGTATAACACAAGCATCGATGTGTTCACGTTAATGCACTTTATCTAACGTTTGTGGTACATTAACGTGGCAACATTTATGTTATAGATGGAAGTTTTTAAATTAACAGAACATGTAATGCAATTTCGGGCATTTGGTCTAAGAATACGTCTAGACGCACCTACACATGTATGGATATGCATATATATCAAGTGCAAAATAAAAATTCTGAATATATATGGTCATGAGATTCATTAATATATGGTAATTATAGTAATTTCTCAAATCTGTAATAATACATCGCAAAAGCGATGAGGAAGCTTTCAGATGGCAGAGACCTCCCGAAATGGTGCAACAATAGTTAGAAAAAAAAACTAAATATATGTTATTGTAAAATAAGTCATAAAAAATATATCAAATAGCATTCGAAAATAATTCTGACATTATTCTCGCGTTCATAGGAGTTTATTCTAAATGATCAATTTGCGGGTTTGGAGCTCCCCACTTGTCCTAATACTACGCGTGGCCCCGCGGAGCAACACCCGCAACTTTAATAATACGGAAAAGTGCGGGAACTGGTTCTGGGGAAAGCCCGCCCGTGGTGACTTTTAATAATACGGCCGTTAGATCACGTTACATTCCAGCGTATATTGCAGCATTAAACGCTGATAACCAAATGTCAGCATAATTCACGCCTAAAGCTCACCTACACAACACGAGGACAACCACAGCAATAGCTCTTGTCACAAAGCCACAGCAAAGCATGCGACCACGCAACCACAGCTGAGTCTCCTCAAAGAGTGAGGAAGGTTGTAGAGGAATTACTTTTACGAAGGGTATGGGGAGAAGGAAGAGGAGGGGGAGAAGGAGAGAGGAAGTAGGGGAGAGCCAAGAAGAGGAGGAGGTACAAGTGAAGGAGTATGAAAAGGAGAAGCTAGGAGAAAGAGAAACAGGAGGAGGAGGAGGAGGATGAAGAGGAGGACAGGAACATGAGGCAGAGGAAGGGGAAGAGGATGAGTTGGAGGAGGAGGAGGAGGAGATCAGCAACAGCAGCGACATCTATTGAAGGTGGAGTTGGAGTTGGAGGTGGAGGTGGAGGTGGTGAGGTGAGAGCGCGACAGCAAGGGAGCTCCTCGGCCCGACGGGTCCGCCCGAG
>NC_091562.1:18752318-18754818 GCF_042767895.1 Penaeus vannamei
CTTGCCCTTTCCCTGGATGGATGGAAAGCAGGAAACTGTTCTTCGCCGGGGATGCCCCCCTCTTCTCTCTCTCTCTCTCTCTCTCTCTCTCTCTCTCTCTCTCTCTCTCTCTCTCTCTCTCTCTCTCTCTCTCTCTCTCTCTCTCTCTCTCTCTGTCTCTCTCTCTCTCTCTCTCTCTCTCTCTCCCTCTCTCTCACTCTCTCTCTCTCTCTCTCTCTCACGAACACGCATACACGCACACGCACACGCACACGCACACGCACACACACACACACACACACACACACACACACACACACACACACACACACACACACACACACACACACACACACACACACACACACACATACATACATGAAGTTGCATGTATGAAACTGTAAATCTTAGAAGTTTAAGTTAAAATTTCATTTGACTGTATTTGCACATATAATGCAACTGTTGTTTTAATGATGATTTTCCATTTATGGAAATAAATATATGCAAAAAAATATAAACATAATCATTCACATGCCTCATAGTAAGATCATTTTTATTTATGAACTGCATTGTAAAGACGAAAATGTAAGGTTTCTCAAGACCATTTACCAGAACTTACTTATTTTGAAGTAATTAGAATGTAAGGACAAGACTAACACTGACAATAATGAAAACGAGCTAGCGGGCATTCGGGAATATGTATGCTTGTCTTGTGCTGGCAAGAAAGTATTTTTTTTTCTTTTTTCTTTTTTTTTACTCTGACGTTTTTCATACAAATTTAGTGGAACAGCGTATCACATTCTTATATTGCTCTGACGCGGGTACACTTGTGTACAGGTATCGATATTTTGTTCATCCATCCACACAGGGGTGCGCACACAAGCGTGCACACCAATGTCAAGACACCTATGTTAATAAGGAGGATCAGATAGAGATCCAATTAAAGTTACAAGGAACATTTTTCTTTCGAGGCGTAAAGCAAGTTTCTTCATGAGCGTATAATCATGAGGCTGTCATTCGCTGTGTATAGCTCCACCGCCATTACCAAGGACCTTTACTGAGGAGGAGCCGGAAAAATTGTGTCTAATGAAAGGGCGGAGCAGCGACGAGTTATCAGAGACAATAGCAATACTATATGCAGGGCCACAAGACAGTCTCCGCTGCCATGCGATGAGTAACCCGACCGGTTCACCTTGCTCGGGTTCTCTCGCCCGTGTTAATAACCCAGTTTTCATAAGCCGCCAAGGCAGAGTAGGTATCTGTAATGACTAGATACCTTCACCTACCCACCAGTTTTAGTCCAATAACAAATTTTTACAAGCACAAGTTTACGGGTGAAGGCACGAGTAAATGATCGTGTTTTACACTTGAATACAGTTTAAGCCGGTAACCAGCGTCCACCTTGCAGGATGCCCGGTTGTTATAGTAATGGCCGTCCACTGGCCTCTACCCGGGACATTACTCTATTTTTTTTCTTGCTTTCTTTCTCTCTCACCCTCGGTGTAGCCTCTCACAACCAGATATTTTGTTGTAGTCCAAGACTACTACTCGTTGCAGTGGCAAAGTCATCGGCGGCGCGACTCCTCGTTACCGGTAATGACTTGGTTGTCGTACACAGTGCTAAGTACTGGTGGGGCCGAGTTGGCTCACACTCAACAAGACAGCGAGGGAGTGGTGTAGTATCGTCCAGGCCGCTGTGAGAACTGATCAGTCCCTCCTTTCTCTCTCTAGGTGTAACACGTGAGTCCAGGTCCGAAGGGGCGATCACACTAAGCCCTCACACTCCAGCCACCTTCTGCAGTGAACAATTACGTACTCGATCCTACAGGTATGTCAGTGATGGAGGGGACGTCGCCAACGCCGCCTGTTCCCGGGAGATGAAGGTGACACGGCGACAGGAACCCGTCTCCCTCATTGAGAGCTGAGAGAGGTAAAATTCCCGACAAAAGTGTTCGAAAGGCTTAGGAATTGGGTTAAAGATAGGAAAGAAAGGCTTGTGGTAGGAACCGGGCAGCACGAGGCCCTAAGATCAGCAGCTCTTCGCCAGCGCTCTCCCAGTCCACGTGGGTGGTTCCTGTCGGGACACACGTGCAAATGCGCAGGCGGGGAAGCTGAGCCAAAGGAAAACCGGATGGTACTTTCTTGGAAAAAATGCTTTGTATTTTATATGTATGGTCATTAAGCTCAGATTTTCTACGTAGAGGAAACTTTTAAAAGGTATGCGCTTCACTTGTAAAATCTTGAACATAGTCGTATCTCTTCGACTCACTCTTTCTCTCTCTCTCTCTCTCTCTCTCTCTCTCTCTCTCTCTCTCTCTCTCTCTCTCTCTCTCTCACTCTCACTCTCACTCTCACTCTCACTCTCACTCTCACTCTCCTCTCTCTCTCTGCTCTCTTCTCACCCATCTCCCTCTCTCTCACCCATCTCTCCTCTCTCTCTCACCCATCTCTCCCTCTCTCTCTCACCCATCTCTCCCTCTCTCTCTCACACCCATCTCATCAATCATCCCCCTCTCTCTCT
>NC_091562.1:18810662-18813162 GCF_042767895.1 Penaeus vannamei
CACACACACACACACACACACACACACACACACACACACCAGTCCAGTTTTGCCAGTATTTCTAGCGTGTTCGGCCTTTGAGACTCCGCTAGGCTAAACAATTGGCCTCCTGTTTAGAACCAATTAAGGGCGCCCTGAGTTTTCAGAGCTTCTGCTGTGCGAGAAACAACTTTACATAGACAAGATTAGGCCTTGGCTGACTTGGTGCAGATTAACATAGCATGACTGAAGTAAACTCGGCTAAGAATAGAACGGAGGCAGTCAACGAAGGTCAGGAGATTTGAATGAAGAGCTGACCATGTTAGCCGATCTGTCGGATTTCGGGCCGTATATCCGTTTTCTCCGTTGCTCTCTCTCTCTATCTTCGTCTCCCTCTCCCTCCCCCCTCCCCCTGGGTATCTCAGGCCCTAATAGTTGGACCCTTATAACAAGACAAAGGGATTAATTGAACTGAAAATTGGAAGGAACAATGTCTATGTGAAGTGCAAGAACAAACAAATTGTTGCCCATAAAACAACTGCCGGTGCAGGTGAAATATTAGAAAAGCAAAGGTCTTTGGAAAAGGGAAATGCACGAACGTGATTGAAATCGAAACACAATAATGAACGCGTCGTACATTCCAAGCGCATGAAAGTGAATGGATCGATGAACCAGAAGGTCATCATAACGAACTAGGGGAGGTAACCCCCAGAACTATTAAAATGGTTGAGGGCATGGCACCCTTTAGGTGTGTCTTCTTCAAATCCCTGACCCCGTTTTGCTCTAATAGTTTAAAGTGGAGACACGGAGCACGTGCGTGTCCAAGAGACGCACCGCAGTGCCTATATTGCGCATTTCCGCATGAAAGCACAGTGTGAAAAAAAAAAATCCGAAGGGAAAATCATCCCTTGGAAATGCGTGAACTACCGTCAGGAGCATAATGCCAATTCTCCATTATGCGCCTACCACCCAAAGGATAGGAAATCAAACAGTCAAAGAAAGTAGGCAGCCCTTCCCCAAGAAATCCCTCTCAGCCCCTCGTCTTAGAAATGTGGGGGAATTCCCACACCTGCAGAGGCCAACGGTGATGGCACCTGCAAAGAAAGCCATGGTACCGGCCACATCACTAGCTGCAGCACTAATACCAGCTCCAGCTATTCCCTCACTGCATCAGGACAAGCAAGAGTCCGACAGGGAAATTGAGGATCCTTAGAAATGTTGCTCAAGCAGATGATGTTCATGATGCAACAGCAGATAGTACAGCAATCTCATTTCCAAGTAAGGGTGTTTGCGTTCCTTCTCGAGTAACGGCAACCTCAACCTACAGTGGGCCTTGGAAACGAGCAACTGATGGTATAAAATAATCTGTTGAAATGCAATACCTGGAACATTAACAGTTTGTAGAAACGCAAGGCAACCCTCGCTCAGCAGATGTTGATGTGTGTTGCCTTTAGGAAGTGACCCCATACACCTGTTATGCCCCCTTGAAAAGACTCACTATCTCGCTGGAAAATTAGATTATATATATCAATCACTGCGAAAGGTGTCCTCTTCCTAGTGATCATTGGGCATTAAGTTGTACCCTCCCATTTGCTAAAAGAAGCCCACCGCAGACACGCCTCCGATACCATCTTGCCACTAAACATCATGAAGACTTTGTCCCTACCAGCCTTAATGACTGTAATGAAAAGCTCTGTCAACAAGTTAGTAACCCTATTACCCAACTCCAACCCAGAAACCCTGTCAAATATAGGTCTTCATCCTCCAGAGGCAAATGAGCATGCCACCTTGAGAAAGATCCTGAAATAAGCTACTTAGAAAGTTAATAAGGTCTACAGTAAATCAGCTAAAACACTTGGGAAAAATGCACTACTTAGCTAGGGACCTTGTTTTCTTTAGTAAAAAGCTTAATGAGATAATGACTCAAAAGCGGGAAGAGAAAGTGTATGCCTGGGCAGAATCGATTGACTCCGCGACTTCCATGAGTAATGTGTGGAGGGAAATCAACAAGATTAAAGGCATTGCATGCAATGTAACTCCCCGCCCTCGTCCAGAAAGGGTAGCTTTGTCACTCCTCAGTAAATACTCTGAAAATTCCTCTCGATAATCTTCCATCATTCATACGTAGATGCTCCTCAAGTCAAGTCAAAATACAAAAATGAAATTTACTATCTTAGCCAACTTTTAGATGAGGCTGATAAACTGTCTACACGTCGTGAACGTCTTGCACCATAAAGACTAGCAAATCCACTGCACCTGGAGATGATGGAATCACTTAAGACATCCGACTCCTTTCAAAGGTATAGGTACAGGGAAGAAACCTTGATCTCTTCAACTTAACCTATACTACGGGCATTTTGCCTAATGCTTGGAAACAAACTACCATTATTCCCATCCCAAAGCCAGGATGTCCTGATAAATTTAGACTAATTTCTCCGACATCCTGTCTCTAAAACCACTGAAAAGATTCTTGGCACAGTACCTCAATGGAAACAATGCACGGTCTTCGTAGATTTCAAGG
>NC_091562.1:18825662-18828162 GCF_042767895.1 Penaeus vannamei
ACGCACGCACGCACGCACGCACGCACGCACGCACGCACGCACGCACGCACGCACGCACGCACGCACGCACGCACGCACGCACGCACGCACGCACACACACACACACACACACACACACACACACACACACACACACACACACACACACACACACACACACACACACACACACACACACACACACACATCATATCACGAATGTATGAGTATTCTACTTTAAGGCTACTTTTGTCATTATTGTTACTATCATTATTGTCATTATCATTATTATTGTTGTTATTATTATTATTGTTATCATTAGTATTATCATCATTAGTATTAGCATCATCATTATTATTAGCATCATTATTATTAGCATCATTATTATTAGCATCATTATTATTAGCATCATCATTATTATTAGCACCATCATTATTATTAGCATCATCATTATTATTATTGTTATTATCATTATTATTGTTATATTTTTATTATTTTTTAAATCATTATTATTATCATCATCATCATCATCATCATCATCATCATCATCATCATCATCATCATCATCATCATCATCCTAGGCAAGTACACTGCATTGGGAGTAGTTCGACCGTCAGTTTATGCACAATTCGAGGGTGTAGGTTCATAGAAAGAATAGGGAGAATGGGAAGAGGAAACAGGGGGAAAGGGTGCATTTAAGAGGAAATGGCGATTGTCAGGGGGAAAGGGAGGAGGCCACAGGAAGAAAAAGGGGGTGGGAGAGACAGGGAAGGGGAAAATGGACCAAAAGATCAGAGGGAGTTGAAGCAAGAAAAGGAGGGTTGCGGAAGAGCGCGGAGGGAGGGGTGAAAGTGGGAGGGGAGTGAATTTAAGGAAGAGTTGGGAGTGAGAGGGCGTGGCAGAGTGGGAAAGGGGAAGGGAGAGGGAGCAACGAAGGGGAAGTGGGAGGGAGAGGAAGGCGAAAGGTAGAAGGAAAGGGGTGAAAGAGTCCGGCCGGACGAGAAAAATTACTATGATGGTAATGATGATGATTACTTTAATGATTATAAATAACAGAGAATAGTATTATAGCGGAGATGGTTATAATAATGATAATGATACTAATAAGAATAACAATAAAACATCATCATCATAATCATTACCATTGGTGTTATTATCATTAGTGTTGTTTTTGTTTTTATTATTGTACTTATTATTGTTATTATGATCATCATTATTATGATGATTATCATTATTGTTTTTATTATTATCATCATCAGCAGCAGCAGCAATAGCATTATTATTATTATCATCATTGTTATTATTATTATTATTATTATTATTATTATTATCATTATCATTATCATTATTGATAATTAATATTGTTATTGTCGTTATTATTGTTATTATCGTTATTATTTTTATCTTTATTACCATTACTTTTACTATCATGGTGATGAGGATTGGTGTTGTTATAGGCATCATTCTTTATTGTTATTGATGTTGCTATCGCCATTTTCTTCGTAATCGTGCTCATGATCAATCCCCTTACACCCATTATGGTAATCTTGTTTCTCCTTCGCTAGTCCCTTTTTCGATCGTGTCTTCTCTTCTTTTATTGGTCTCTTCCTCCCTCCCTCTTCGTCGTTTGTTTCTCCGTTTGTTCGCGTGAAAGTGGATTCATGGCCGCCTCTGCAGACCGCTTCAACATCTTGGCTTTTCTCCGTGCCGATTTCCCTTTGTTCTTCCCTTTCCATTGCCTCTTCTTCCCCTTTCATTCCGCATTTTTGTCCGGCTTCCCATATTATGCCTTCGTATTCTGTCTCGTTTCGTCTCTCATCTCATTCCTGGCGGTTCATTCTCATTATTTTCCATCCTTACTGCCTCCCTTACCCTTTCCTCCTTTTCCACTCACCTTCCCTCATGCCCACTCCTCTGCGGCCCACTTGTTGCCCTCGCCGCCCGCCTTCGTTCCCTCCCTGGCATTCGCGCTGCTTTCGCGGAAGTCCTCTGCGAGTTCGCTGCGCTGGCCGGTCTCTCTTTCCTTTTCCTTTCGCTTTGTTTTTTCATACTGGTTCTCACTTATTCCCACTGCTTCTCCCTCCCTCTTGCACCCTTTCACAGGCAGCCATGTCGGCGGGGGTGCGCCTGGAGCGAAGCGATCGATTTCTCGCTGGCCTTCGGCAGGCGAGTGCGACCGAGTTGCTCCTCCTTCGGAAATGGGCAGCGCGCGATTCCGCGAGGATATTGGAAACGCCGCCGCGGAGGCCCTCCCAAATATTCTCCCGAGGGAATATCATCAAAGCAGATGCATCGTGGCCGTTCCTCGCCATTGGCTCGGTCTTTGATGTTTTTCGGGCGCCTCCCCCCCCCCCTTCATATTCCTCAAAGCCGAGGCCTGAAGCGGGACCTGGGAACAAGCACCATTGGCTGCAGGGATTCGCCTCCCAAAAATAGTTGCGATGAGCTTATTACTTCAGTCGGGCGAGCCTGGTAGGGGAGTGCAGGGGGAGGGCGAGCGAGTGGGTGTCGGCGGGGGGGA
>NC_091562.1:18835662-18845662 GCF_042767895.1 Penaeus vannamei
CCCTCTCTCCTCTCTCCTCTCTCTCTCTCTTTTGTTCCTTTTTCCACTTTCCCTTCCTCTCCCTACCTCCGTTTCCCTATTTCTAACATTAATCTGTCCAGTTATCTGCTGTCTTCTGTTTCTATCATCATTCTGAGGATGGTTTTCCTCGGGTCTCTTTCGCCGCCTCTCTTCTCGCCCTCCCCCCGTTCTTTCCTCCTGTTCTCCCCTCTGCAGTTCTCTCTTTGAACTCATCCTCACATCTTTTCGTACTCGTCTCGCTTCCTTCCGTCAATTTTTCTCTCGCTATCTCCCTCGTCTAATTTCCCTTTCATTTTCTTTGTCCTCTTCTCCATCTCCTTTTATACATCCTTTCCTGCCCTTGCCCGTGCATATTATTCCCTCCCTCCTCCCCAATGCCTCTCTTATCTCTCTCTATCGGCCTTGCTCGCACCATGCATTTTTCTTATGCAGTTTCTCTCTTTCTTGTCACGACATTCCCTAGCTCTCTCGTGTGACCCACCCTTCTCTCTCCTCCTCTCAGCTTCTCTCTTTGAACTCTCGCCTCTCATCTCTTCGTACCCCGTCTGTCTCTCCTTCCGGTGGCGGTGTTGTTGGTAGTGGCAGTGTTGGGTGTGGTAGTGGCCGCGGAGTGGTGGTTGCATTGGTTAGTCTGGTTCGTGTGATGGTCGATCAAGTGATTTTTGGTGCTGTGCGATGCGCGCGTGATGGCGGGGCTTTGAGGTCGCTTGTGATGGTGAGGGAGAGGCCGTTGGTGATGGTCGGGCTCGGTGGCGGCTTCGTTGGTATTTCGCCGGAGATTGTGATTTTATTGGTGGCGCAGCGGGTAATGAGGGAGGTGGCACAGCAGATCTCTGAGATTGACATATTCAAGTATGCAAATTGCATCCTCTCGTCCAGACCTTGACCTTAACCATGGCGACACTTTTCTTCGTTCTCTCTTCTTCTCGTTCCGTCTACAACTAATTGATTCCACCAACTTATTATTTTCATGTTGTCTGCAATATTGATGAGGTCTGTTCCCCGCGGAGGCGTTGTAGCCAGGGAAGGCTGTTGGCGTAGGATTTCGGAGGGAGCGACCGGGCGACTCGCCACCGGCCCTGTCTAGCGGACGGGGCTGGACTAACAGAAACTTGAACCATGACGCTTTTTCGAGATGAGTTTACATCCTTCCGTGTTTGTGCAGCGCGCCTGCAAACATCTTGTTCGACGTCATCAAATATGCATTCGTACCAGTGTGTTGATTAACGCTTAATCCAACTAAGGAAAATTTGTCTAGCATTGAGTTTACTTGGGCTGTTGGCTCGGCCGTGCACTGCCGACGGAGATCGCCCGTCGAGCCGCAGCCGACGTACGTGCGGACGGGCGCGCAATCGGTGCTTTCGGCGAGGCAAATATGCCGGCCGAGGTCTGTTTGTGCTTGGCGAATATTGATGATTTATGCGTTTGTCTCAGTCGTAGCTTATTGGCATTTGTTCCTGCACTCTTCCCCTCGGCCAAGTCCTTCTTTCGTTTGCTGTATCCTTTTCAGTCTTGATTTCTTTCTTTTCTTTCGCCTCCGTTGCTGGCGGCACCTTTTGTCAGGACAGCAGAAATGATTCATTCAGCTTTGGAGCGGGCGATATCAGCAACACTTACACATCTAATCGGTTATTAGCCAAGTACTCTGTACAGCGGCGTAGCGACGAGGGCATTCAGACTCAACAAACCACGCCTCAGACATAACACGCCGCAAGTTAGACAAAATACGCCTTAAACGAGGCACACCGACCATACACCGGGACCAGATCTTGCATGCCTGCGCCATACACCCGGCCCCGCGACAGACACCTCACAGACGCCCAATGTCAAATGCCGCGATGGGCGGGGATATTTGCAGCATTGATTTTGTTCTTGTGAAGGAATTGTATTTTCTAACACTGACGTTTCTTTCTTTTTCTTTTCCAGGTAAGACACGAAGTTATCACCCTGAAGGAGGAGGAGGAGGAGGAGGAGGAGGAGGAGGAGGAGGAGGAGGAGGAGGAGGAGGAGGAGGAGGAGGAGGAGGAGGAGGAGGAGGAGGAGGAGGAAAAGGAAAAGGAAAAGGAGGAGAAGAAGAAGACAATGAAGAAAAAGGAGAAGGAAAGGGAGGGGGGAGCGGAAGAAGAACGCCAGCAACAAAATGCCAGAATGGTAAGTTAATCGTGTCTGTTCACTTGAATTTTGACAGATATTGTTTATCATAAATACACATTTACACAAGCAACAAACACGGTGCTACGCTCTAGATGACCGTCATACTGATGATAGTGATAATGATATGAGTAGCCTTCCTTGATAATATTGAAAATAAAATTGAAAGTTCATAATAAAGATGATAATGATAATGCTAACATCAAAGGTGTCGTCAAAGTTGTCAGTGTTATCATATTAATGTCAGCATTGCCATTCGTTCGAAACTATAAGGATTATTAGAAGTTGTCCTGTACTGTGGAAACCATCGCGCTGAAAGGATCCATGGGGTTGTGTTTTCCCTGTCCGGCGACCTTTGTGACTGGAATCGTGTTGAGATATTCATCGTTTTGTGAATTTTCTACCGACCGCATTACACGCCGGCTGCGGCGCGATCAGCCTTTTTCTGTAATTGACGGCGGGGCTCGTCTGGCACTCGTCGAAGGCCTCGTTACCTTCCTCTTCATCTCTCTTTCTTTTTCTATCTATCTCAGTCTCTTTCTTTCTATCCCCCCCCCTCCCTGTTTAGATAGACGCAGTAGGTAGTCGGTAATGAGGATGACAAACACGCAGCAAGCAGGCAGGGCGGGTAATGGATGTTGCGAGGTAGATCCTGTCCAAATATACTCCAGGATCCAGACCAAACTCTGGGCTAATGACAGGCCTGACGGTGCGGTCCGGGTAGGGATAACTGCAGGGAGGGGGGGGGGGGCTGTTGTGGATAACATCTGAAAGGGGGGGGGGGGTGGAGGAGGAAGGGGAGAGAGAAGTGGTAGTGTCTGTGGTGTTGGAGGAGAAAGGCGTGGAGGAGGCGGTTGTGATGGTGTTGGAACAGCTAGTGGAGGAGCTAAAGGAAGATGGAGCGGAGAGGAAGGAGAAACTTGCAGATAAGAATAATAATCACAGTGACGAGATGCCGTTAACGAAATCCAAGATATAGAAGCAGCAGCAGGATGAGAGGAACGAACAAGAAAAATAAAGGTGGCCCGAAGAGCGTGAGAGACAAGGGCGCAGTCTGAGGAGCAATGAAACAAAAGAAGCATTAGGTCCGCCGGCCAGAGAGTCTCCTCGGCGAATGCGAACAAGGGACGGACAGCGGGAAGTGATTTCGCGACGACCGCTCTAATTGGGGCGCCCGTGTCGCTGCCGCGTATGTGCGGGTTTTTAAAAGTCAATGAATGAGGACACGGTATATGTATAGATGTGCTGTTTGTATATGCATGTGTGAATGTGAATTTTTATAGATGTGTGTGTTTAAGTTTATGTCAGTATAGATTGATGTATAGTGATTGATGTATACTCGCCCGGCTCTACATTTTTGAACGCAGGGTGTGTATATCTGCGACCATCACGGAGGAAGGAGGGAATCAGGGATGAGACCTGTGCCTGAGGAGGCAGGACCAGGCGCGCGAGGCCATCTCAGGGCCGCCCCAGAGGCGATCGGTTGTGGGCGGGTGAGGGAGGCAGACGGCACCGAGTCCGCTGGCATCCGAATGCCCAGACGGAGGCTGTGAAATTACGTTAGTCAGGGCTTTCTGTACTCTCGCATCTCCGCCTCCCGCGGGAGGAATGAGGCGCGGGGTCACCGGGTCCAGGGCGCGGGCGGCCTCGCGCGTCTCTCCTTATTCCTCGCCGCTGAATTAAGGATGCGACATTTGCGTTCTTTAGATGGCCGGTGACGTCCTGGGGGGAGCGAGATGAATTAATAACGGGGTGGCATACGGGTCTTCAAGAAGAGAGAGAGAGAGAGGAGAGAGTGAGGGAATGAGAGACAACGAGACAGACAGTGGGAGAGAGAGGGGGGGGGGGGAGAGAAAGACAGAAAGAAAGCGAAAGAGAAAATGGGAATACCTACCTAACCGACGGACACAGCACAGACTATCAAGCATTATTTTATGTATTCCGGAATATAGCCTAATCGCAAGAAGTACATGCTTTACAAAAAGCTGCCCTTTATCGCGCGACAAACGAAACATCCCAACAAACGCACGTACGTCAATCCAAGCCCACGAGAAACAATTATCCAGCCGGCGGGATTTCAGGACTTGGACAAACAACCACACAAAGGCCGAAAAAATCCCGACAACGAAAGATAACAAGGCCCGACAGCTGGACAGTGACGGATAAAGAAAATAGGAAGAAGGAGGAAGGATGTCCAAGAATCAGAGTTTTATTATTATTTCTATGGTATTTAAAAAAAAGAAAGATAAAAAAGACGGGTTGTTATTGGCTCGCGTCCAAAGAAAGTATTTTTGCTGGTAGTTTGAGTCCGTGTCAAGTTCTTGTGTCTTTGGTGAATGGAATTATCCTCCGTCATTCAGAATTATTCTTCAAAAGAGGATTCCGGAGGTGGGCCATGTACAGGCGGCCACAAAATCATGATTCTTGGAACTGGCTGATATATAGCATCGCGTCGGGAAGGGAGGAAGGAACATGCGACCGAAAAAACAGTAATTTGTCTTGGGTGTGTCTTTTGGTCACCCCGGTTCGGATGGATTTAGTCTTCAGGTATTTCTTTGCATTTTCTCGCCGTTGTCAATCCCAGGGCTGAGGTCGCGATGGCCGGCACCACAGTCGCCCCATAATCATAATGCCCCATTAGCCATTAATCATCAGCAGCCAAAGCCACCATCTCCATCCGTCACCATTAACACCAGCACAGCCGTCGGTATTGATCACCGACATTACAAGCCACATTCACCATACCCCTCCGCCGCTACGTTTGCTCTGCCGCCAGCAAGCAGCGCAGCCTCAGAAACAACAGCAACAGTCATCGTCATCAATCAGCAGCGCCATGAGCATCAGCTGAGCGGCCGACAGGAAAGTCGTGGCGACCGCCTTCAAGGTTCTGGTAATTACGCTCCGCCCATTAGCAGATTGTTGAGGCCGCGAGCTGAACTTTGTTAATTATAATTATGCGGAGCTCCCCGGCCCACGTGGGAGAGTTGGGCCTGAAATCTCTTTGTTTACTGTTTATCGACGGGAAGGTTGGGGCGGTGGTGGTGGTGGGGGGGGGGGGGTCCTGCGCTGGCTGCAGACTCTGGCTCAGGGAAACGGGCCGAGGCTGGCCGAGAGGGGACCGAAGGGGAAGTGACGCACGGGGGGGGGGGGAGACATACACGCGGGTAGAAAACATAGTCTGTAATATTTTTATTTAAAGGTATTTAGAAATATACCACACACACACACGCACACGCACATACACGTGTGTGGTATGTTCGTATGTGAAGGCAGGTCAGGAACAAACGATTATGCCGTGGTGTCATGTGACTGCACATGAGGCACTTCGCCCGCAGTCCTTGGTGGCAGAGGCAGCGTCGGGGCCTTGCTTGTCCAGAAGAGCTACCTGCTGAGGTCGTCAATGAGTGGAATAAGTGGATGGAATTGATGTTTCCTTTCTTTCTTTCTTATTTTTCTCCTTTTCTCTGTCTCAATAACTGTGTTAAAGTAAAAAAATCTCTCTCCCTCCCTTCCTCTCCCTTTCCCTCCCATCCTCCTTTTCCCCTCACTCTCCCTCCTTCAGCTCCTCTTTCTCCATCACCTCCCTCCCTTCCCCGCCGCTTCTCCGCGTTCTCTCTCTTTATCCTCTTTTTTCCCTCTTCTTCCTTCCTCTACCTACTCACTCACTCACTCACTCACTCACTCCCTCCCTCCCTCCCTCCCCCCCTCCCTCCCTCCCTCCCTCCCTCCCTCGTGCCCTCCGAGCGGCCTCTTTTGAAAGCCCCAGATTCTGAATGCGAGGCGCACCTGGTCCTCGAGACAGCGACGGAGGGCGTGCGCGCGTGTGCAGCAGGAGCCATCAATACACAATTCGAGGTGTCACTTTGTAGCGTGCCGGAAACAATCTTACGGCGGGAGTTGTGCCAGAAGGAACTTCTTCAGAAGGAGAGAGGGTCAAGGAGAAGTAGGGTGGGGGAGGGGCTGTGGGCTCTCATTTAATGCTCATTGCTTAGAAAATGGAACGTTGCTGATCACTGCAAGGGCCGGGGCTGACCTTCCCGGGGTGGCTGGCGAGAGTTCCGAGGGGCACTTGGGCCCAGGCGTCGCGTGTCACGGCGCACGCTGATGTACTTTTTCAGTTCAGTCAGTTTTCTTTCACAGATTTTAATTTTATATTATCGTTTTATTTTGATTTTCGATTTATGTCTTTTCCACTGCAATTATTTTTTATCGGTTTCTCTCTTTCTCTTTTTTTTCTTTTTGTCTATCTGTTTCCCTACTTTCATTTACTCCCTTCTCTCTCTCCCTCTTTGTCTTACTCCTCGTCTCTTCCTTCCCTCCGTTCTCTCTCTCTCTCTCTCTCTCTCTCTCTCTCTCTCTCTCTCTCTCTCTCTCTCTCTCTCTCTCTCTCTCTCTCTCTCTCTCTCTCTCTCTTTCCTCTCTCTCTCTCTCTCTCTCTCTCTTCCCCTTCCTCCTCTTCCTCTCTTTTCTTCCCCTCTCTCTCTCTCCCTCTCTTTCTTCCCCTCTCTCTCTCTTTCTTCCCCTCTCTTTCTCTCTCTCTTCCTTTCTCTCTCTCTTCCTCTTCCTCTCTCTCTCTCTCTCTTCCTCTCTCTCTCTTCCTCTCTCTCTCTCTCTCTCTCTCTCTCTCTCTCTCTCTCTCTCTCTCTCTCTTTCTCTCTCTCTCTCTCTCTCTCTCTCTCTCTCTCTCTCTCTCTCTTTCTTTCTCTCTCTCTCTCTCTCTCTTTCTCTCTCTCTCTCCCTCCCTCCCTCCCTCTCCCTTTCCTCTCCCTCTCCCTCCATTCCTCTCTCTCTCTCTCTCTCTCTCTCTCTCTCTCTCTCTCTCTCTGTCTCTCTCTCTCTCTCTCTCTCTCTCTGTCTCTCTCTCTCTCTCTCTCTCTCTCTCGCTCTCTCTCTCTCCTTTCCTTCAGACGCTGCCCCCCCCCTCTCGCCTCCAGACCACATGGGGAGGATCGATACTGGGCGATATTCCTCTCACCTGCAATCCTCAGGTGCTCATCCGGGAACTGCGGCCTTTGATTACGTAGACTGTAGACTGTCTACAGGGTGATGGCAGCCCCCCCCCTTCCCCTCCATTCCTTTTCCTTTCCCTTCCCTTCCTTTCTTTCCCTTCGCTTCCTTTCGCTTCACTTCTCTAGATCCACTTTTTCTTTCTCTCCCTTTTTAACTCTTCTTTCTTCTTCGTTCTTCTTTTTTTTCTGTTCCTTTTTTATTTTATCTTATTTTGATTTTCTGCTTTGCTAATCTCGGTCGTTTTCTTTGTCCTTATCATTGTCATTATCATCTTCATCTTCAAAATCAGTATAATTACTATCATTACTCATTATCATCGTAATTAATCATCACCTCCATCATCAGTCACCATTATCATCACTGTCACCACCACCATCATAATCCCATCATCACTACTGTAATCATACTTGCCACTACCACCATCATCATCACAACCATCATCATCATCACCACCACCACAGCAGCAGCATCACCATCATCACCACAGCAGCAGCATCACCACCATCACCATCCTCATCACCACCACAGCATCACCACCACCACCACCATCATCATCATCATCATCATCATCACCACCACCATCAGCAGCATAACCATCATCACCACCACCACCACCACCATCATCATCACCATCATCCTTCCCATCACCACCACAGCAGCAGCATCACCACCACCACCATCATCATCATCACGACCACTACAGCAGCATCACCACCACCACCGTCATCATCATCATCATCATCATCACCACCACCACAGCAGCAGCACCACCACCACCACAGCATCATCATCATCACCACCACAGCAGCAGCATCACCACCACCACCACCGTCATCATCATCATCATCATCATCATCACCACCACCACATCAGCACCACCATCATCACCACCACAGCAGCAGCACCACAGCAGCACCACCACCACCACAGCAGCAGCAGCATCACCACCATCATCACCACCACAGCAGCATCACCACCATCATCATCACCATCATCATCATCATCATCACCATCACTATCAGCATCACCACCACCATCGCCATCACCACCACAATCATCATTACCACCACAGCAGCATCACCACCACCATCATCATCACCACCACAGCAGCAGCATCACCACCATCATCATCACCACCACCAGCCTCATCATCACCACAGCAGCATCACCACCATCATCATCATCATCATCATCATCATCATCATCATCATCATCATCACCACCACCACCACAGCAGCAGCAGCATCCCCACCACCATCCTCATCCTCATCACCACAGCAGCATCACCACCATCATCATCCTCATCACCACCACCACCATCATCATCACCACAGCAGCAGCATCACCACCACCACCACCATCATTATCATCACCACAGCAGCATCACCACCACCATCATCCTCATCACCACCACAGCAGCAGCATCACCACTACCATCCTCATCCTCACCACCATCATCACCACCACCCTCCTCCTCATCACCACCATCATCACCACAACAGCAGCATCACCACCACCACCATCATTATCATCACCACAGCAGCATCACCACCACCACCATCATCATCACCACCACAGCAGCAGCATCACCACCACCACCACCACCATCATTATCATCATCATCACCACCACAGCAGCAGCATCACCACCACCATCATTATCATCATCATCACCACCACAGCAGCAGCATCACCACCACCATCATTATCATCATCATATTCACCACAGCAGCATCACCACCACCATCATCATCATCACCACCACAGCAGCAGCATCACCACCACCACCACCACCACCACCACCATCATTATCATCATCATCACCACCACAGCAGCAGCATCACCACCACCATCATTATCATCACCATCACCACCACAGCAGCAGCATCACCACCACCATCATTATCATCATCATCACCACCACAGCAGCAGCATCACCACCACCATCATTATCATCATCACCACCACAGCAGCAGCATCACCACCACCATCATTATCATCATCATCCTCACCACAGCAGCATCACCACCACCATCATCATCATCACCATCACAGCAGCAGCATCACCCACCACCATCATTATCATCATCATCACCACCACAGCAGCAGCATCAACACCACCATCTTCATCTTCATCATCAGCAGCAGCATCACCACCACCATCATCATCACCACCACACGCAGCATCACCACCACCCATCATTATCATCATCATCACCACCACAGCAGCAGCATCACCACCACCATTATCATCATCATCACCACCACAGCAGCAGCATCACCACCACCATCATTATCATCATCATATTCACCACAGCAGCATCACCACCACCATCATCATCATCACCACCACAGCAGCAGCATCACCACCACCATCATTATCATCATCATCACCACCACAGCAGCAGCATCACCACCACCATCATTATCATCATCATCACCACCACAGCAGCAGCATCACCACCACCATCATTATCATCATCATCCTCACCACAGCAGCATCACCACCACCATCATCATCATCACCACCACAGCAGCAGCATCACCACCACCATCATTATCATCATCATCACCACCACAGCAGCAGCATCACCACCACCATCATTATCATCATCATCACCACCACAGCAGCAGCATCACCACCACCATCATTATCATCATCATCACCACCACAGCAGCAGCATCACCACCACCATCATTATCATCATCACCACCACAGCAGCAGCATCACCACCACCATCATCATCATCACCATCACAGCAGCAGCATCACCACCACCACCACCATTATCATCATCATCACCACCACAGCAGCAGCAT
>NC_091562.1:18848961-18851461 GCF_042767895.1 Penaeus vannamei
ACTTCTTAGTTGGCAGTCTGCAGTGCTTAGATATACAATTTTTTTCTCTGTTCTAATGTTTTTTTTTTAATATATATCTCAGGTTATTTCATAACCTCTTACTGGTTATTTACTAATTCAGCCTTTCCCTTAATTTAAAGGAGAGAATGCCAATGCCAGATACAGTTCAGCTAGATGGAGATGGCACCCATCATCGTCTCTGTGCATGTTCATCATAAACTAGAGGTATGCGATATTAAAGAGATTGATTTACAGTAATCGTTTCCCATTTTCCAATATATGTTTCCTTTCACATTTTTCTACAGATGTCATATATGAAAACATGGAGGGCCCAATAGAACTACACAGTTTTGCTCATTTGTGACCTTTTTTGTTTCATATTCATAGATGATATATGTTCATAGAAAAAAATTATGCATATTTGATAATTTGTAAATAGTGTTATCTAGCTAAATACGATCAAAGGAGTGTGGCAAACAATTCAGAAGGATGTGAAAAGAATTGCCTTTTGTTCTATGGAATAGTTTATAAAACAAATATGTTCTCAAAAGTTTCAGATTAGTAGTTGATAGAAAAGCAGTTTCTCTGCATTTGTTTTAATCTGCTATTTTTTCATACCATTACTTTTCATTTGTACTTGTATGGTCAACAAGATAGGTTTTCACAAATAGGGATAGATGAAGTTATTTCTTGAAATAGATTTAATGATTTACCAGATTTTTTTTCTCTCTTTTTTTAGATTTTCAGTTTATTTAAGAGATTAAATATGCTTAACTTCAGTGCATTTAGAAGAAGAAAAGACTTAACTTTTGCTTAGAATAAAGCCAAAAATCTCAAAACATTTTCCTATTTTTTATTGGTGAATGACAGCCAGTATTTAATTAACATTGATTTATTGCATCTTTATGTATTATTTTTGGTCATTTTTTCAGGTTAAGAGTACAAGGTATGAAAGCTTTGGAAGATCAAGAGAGAAGTGTAACATAAGGAGTGTATTTTTCTTTTGTTTTTTCTTAAATATTCCTCTCATTGTTCTTGCAGCTGTCAGCAAAATTGTAATCTAAGTCATATGTTTTTGATAAATGTTTGTGATATTTCTATTCATTTACAATTAATTGCCAAAATTCTTCTTTGAATTGTTTGATTGTTCAAGTGCAAGATGACATGGTCATTAATGAATAAGAATATTTTAAATAAGATACCATATGGATGTGTCACTCAAATTTTTGTGTCAGAACTTGACTATTTTTATATTTTGATGCATTCTTTGCAACTCGTTTTTTTGTAGATTGTGAATGAAATAGTGTGTGATCGGAGAGGTCGTTCCCATTGTAGGCTTATTGTCTGATGCATTATTATTTATAGAAAATGGCTTCACACTTCATCTGGCATCAGTATCTTACTTGAAATTATATTGTTGGTAGAATCTTTGCAAATCTATTTTGATGCCAAGGGCCATACATAATATTCATGAAACTTAAATAACTCATCTGCTTTGAATTAATCTTTTATTAATAGTAGCATTGATCATTATATGCATTTGTGTCCTAATGGTTTATCACAACATACTTAGAAAGAATAGATACTTATACCTTTAATCAGAATTTGTAAGTTGTTTATTTTTTAAGGCTCTTCTTTGTGTGTGCTTGTGTGTGTGTGTGCCTGTATGGTTGCCATTGCATGTTTGAACATTAATGTACAAGTATGTATGCATGTGTATATATAGAAATCTGTTTCTTGATTAGGATTGTTATCATTCTATGCTGAATATTAATGGTCCCTATATATGATAATTTTTTGCATTTTGGCCAAATATGAAAGTAAAGTATTAAATCAACTCTGGTAGCTTGACTATTGTGAGATCTAATAGATATCCACTTCAGTGGGAAAAAAAATATTCATTTGTGGGGTTATAGTTTTATTGTATGGTATGCAGTTTTCTTTGCTTAAAGCCCTAGATTACATACCAAACTTGTCCTTTTTTTACATGAAATGTCTTGATGACCATGTAAGGTTTTTATGCTTTATTTAATTAAAATGGCTGTAATATTTGGGGAACAACAAAAGTATCACTTATAGTTCTTAATAGCAGTGTAATTGATGGATCTCTTAAAATTCCACAAAGTGAATAGGAGTTTCCGATGTAATAGAGAAAGGAGACACCTGAATGAATAATCATATATATAATCACACACAGTAAATAAACAATGAAAATAATTTTTAAAAAAATCTTTATTTGATATTTGTTTATAAATATACATTTAAGAACTAAATTGTTTTTCTAGCTTGCTAATGTGATTTTTTTGTGGTTGTTATAAAGTAAGAATTCTCTTTAAGTCATATATCAGGGTCCCCTGGCTGGAAGCTGAGTAATATGGTTGCCCTGACATTGGTTGGCTCAGAGGAGAGGTCAGCTCTGGGAAATCACTGAGATAAGCTGCAACCAGTAGTTTTCCTTGAGAAGCAGGGCAATTTGGTTAATATAAGCAGATTAGTTTGA
>NC_091562.1:18861461-18875249 GCF_042767895.1 Penaeus vannamei
CTTCTTGGTGAAATGTACAATGCTTCATTCTATCATTTGGTGTCTGTAACAGAGACCTTTTGGATTATAAACATGAATGCAGTTAACAATTCAAAGTGAGCAGTTGATGTGTTAAAGAGTTGAAAGTAGAATTTCCAATGACATCTACTGTGTTTAAAAATGTCCTTTTACAGTTGTGAGGGAATTTAGCATTTTCTGTATGAATGAAAGATGAAAGACCAAGGATGATATTTATTAATGCAGAATAAACATTTATACACTAGGTATGCACCAGTAGCATGGTTGATTTAACCTTTGTTGACTATCTGTTGGGACTGTTAGCTTTTATAAGTGATGTAAAGTGTTAAGCTGTGAAGTCTGATTTTGTAAAAGTAATGTTTTCAGTCTTACAACTGGTGTTCTGCATACAGGTGCAAAGACTCATTGCTGATCTTGATTTGTCTTGTATGAGCAAGTCCAGTGGATCCTGAGGGAAAATGTTGAATGACAAGTGTAAAGTGATTTAGACAAGGTAATTAGTCCTTAGCAATACATATTCTTTCAACTTCTATATCGTAAAGATGGTGATATAATAAAAAAAAATGTTCCTTCCCAAGTATATGATAATGATTTAGGTCGCATCAGGTGTTGCACTCAAGGAACCCATTGCCAGTATAGGGTAGGCTTCAGCTTCTTATGTAAATGCATTTGTAACCTGTGGTTTATTTTTATTCAATTATTAATTTTTTGGTAGGATAAGTATTTATTTATGGTAAGGTATGAACTTTTACTGCCCCTTTGTCCAAAATCAAATTATTGTAGTTTTAAAATCTTGTATGCTGAAGAACACTAAACATACATATTGAAATTGTTTTTTTCTGGATCCTTACTTTTATGTTATTTATTGGCATATCTCTTCTCCTATTTGTTACCACCTGTATAGTCACTACATGATCAATGTGACATTTTACCTCAATTCTCATTATTGTGTCACATTAACAGTGGCAAGTTTCTGTTTTAGTTCCCCCCCAATGCCTTACCCGTTGTTGTTGTGGGAGGGCTTAGGAGACGGAGACTGAGACCCAATGCAGGGATCTCCCCTGTCTAGGGCCTCAGCCCTCGACTCAACTAATTTTGCATGGTCTTTTCCCCCTCCAGCTTGTTTCCGTCCCTTCTCCAATTCCTTCTACTATCTACTTCCTAAGGTCGAAGAGCCATGCTGAAAAGATAAAAGGCTGACCTTGTGCCAGTCCTGAATGGCCTGCGGAAACCATGGGCACGGTACTCACAATTTAGTTGTCTAGCCCTTACCCCCATACAGGGCTCTGGGGGGTGGACTGTTTATTTCCCTTTACATAATCAAGGCTTCCCATGGCCAGCAATGAAGATGTAATACCCCTATTAGGGGTAATGAGGCTTGCCCCTTCATCGAATAGCCCCGCCGGCTCCCTGACCCCAGGCTCTCCTTAGACCATGACTCCGAACATTGAAACTACTACCCATTCCTCAATGCCTACTAGTGCATTACCCGCCCAAGCAGAGACTCAATCTCCAGAAGACCTACCCTCCCAACCCATTCAGATTCATCAACTCTGCCCCCACAACCTTCATCAAGCACCCCATCCTCTCTTATTACTACCTTACAGCCTTATTCTCCATCACTCCGTAATACTCCCTCTTCCACACGTCCCTGACCATCCACCACAAACAACCCTACAAATATCTTAAATATTCTGTTTAGCCCAGCTAAATGGGACAGATTTTTCGTGATCCCCCCTACAGCTCCTTACTCAAGCAACACGCTTCTCTTTCAACAATGCCTCCAAAAACAAGTGGGCAGAGTCCCTTTCTATACCAGACGCGATCGCTCCCGTCTTGTAACAGTCAGATCAGAAACTGAATCTGTAGCACTATCAAATTTAACTGATCATTCTGGCAACCCCCATTCCTGCAGAACCTCATCCAACCCTTAATACTTGTACCATAACTGTCTCTCTCTCCCCAATAAACTGCCCAGTCGATACCAAAGATTGGTCAGACTGTGGAGAACACTTATTAGGATGCCTCAGAGACCAAGATGTGAAATCAGTACATTGCTACACCATTCCTCCTAGAGGTCAACGAAAGAATCTGACCAACATTGCCAAAATTACTTTCCGTACACGACGTACGTACATTGGGAAACAATCCCTCCCTGTTCGACCATACCAATCCCCTCCCCATCAACGTCAAAACTGTTGGTGCTTTGGACATCCAGTCAAACACTGCCGTTCCACTGACTGATGCCCCATATGTGCCCAACCTGGTCATAACCGATCAAACTGCTCTGCACAAACACGTACATGTGCTAACTGTGGCGGCCCCAATAATGTATTTTATAAAGGCTGTCCCACTTACAAGTTTGAATCTGGGGTAGCAACTCTCAGATACAAAAATGGTCTCACTTTACAGGAAGCCAGACAGGAAACACGTCGACAAGGTTTCTCTCATACTCTAGTAACATCGCTCACTCTGCCCCTCCATCCCAAGATGTCCCCATTTCCGCTTCTACATTCTACCTCCCTCAGACCAATTCTTTTGCCACTCTAAATCCAGACATCCCAATCTCAACTACAGCCCTAACACCATCCCCTCTCCCTCCCCGCACTACCCGCAGTAGACAGACTAAACGTTCTAACCCTTCTTCCCCTACAGCACACTCACCTCCACCTACCTTTACTTTTATTCCTGAGACACAAGTCTCCTCTTCCCCCCTCATAAGAAAACCTTTGTCCCACAAAACTCTCCAACGAACACCACTGCAGAAACTATGGAAGACATTCAAAGCTCTATGTTTGAGACACAAGATCCCATAACTCATGCTCCTTCCACACTTAAAGTGGTTGCCGATATTCATACCCCTCCTACTCATATTCCCCCTACACCCCTTCCTTCTACTCCCTCTCAACACAACTTAACCCCCTCAATTCCGTCCACCACCGATATCCATCCCCCCAATGCCCATCCTCCTGATACCCATCCTCCGAATATCCATCCACCTCTTACTCATAGCACCCCTACACCCCTTCCTCCTAATCCCTCCCAAGACAACTCATCCCCTTCAACTCAAACTATCTATCTTTCTGATATCCATCCTCCTACCATTAATATTCCCCCCACACCACTTCCGCCAACACAACCCATCCCTTTCAACCCCAACTATATGCACATTCTCCCTCCATCCATCCCCTCTATCCTTTCCACTCCCTCCCGGGTACACACGGGAATCACTTATGTCACAACAATGCCCTTCCCCAGATTCCCTACATTCTGATACCCCTCCTTTACACACCCTAGCTCCTTCCCCCCCAGATTCCCCAACACATACAGACGCTTTCACTCAAAATAACTAAGATATAGCTAAGATATATCTGCTGCTTATAATCCATCTATTATCTGTCTCCAAGAGACTTTCCTCACACATCCTCCTATTCCAATTGCCAATTACCATTTTATCTCTTCCCCACACTCCATTTATGTCTCGTCTATACTTATCCATCATAAAACACCTTATGTCATACCTCCCATACAAACTACTGTCCCGTGCACTGTTATTCGCATCTTTCTTCGCCGCTGGATCACAGTGACTTCAGTCTACTTCTCCCCATCCCATCCCATTGACTTTGTTGCCTTTGGAAATTCTAATTTCCCAATTCCAACTACCTTTCCTCGTATTTGGTGATTTCAACTGCCACCACACTCTGTGGGGTGACTCTACCACTAACTCCCAAGGCCGATCTCTAGAACGCTTCCTCTCCACAATTAACCTAATTATTCTTAATTTAGATCGCCCCACACACTTTGACATGCGCACACAATCATTTTCATGCCTTGACCTCTCTCTATGCTCCCCTACTCTTCATTTAGACATCCATTGGTCAGTTCTAGACCACATCCCCTATGGTGACCACTTCCCAGTACTCCTTTATCCTACTTCATATGTACTTCATCCAAATCCCCTACGTTGGTGCTTTGACAGAGCTGACTAGCGTACTTTCACTTCACTCTCTACTATCCCTACCCCTTCATCTCCCCTCTCGCCCATTTCAGATATGCTAGTTTCACAACCACGGTCCTAAGAACTGCCTATACAGCCATTCCTCGAACTTCAAGACCTTATACCTCTAAATGTGTTCTGTGGTGGAATTCTGATTGCACCAAAGCGCTTCGCTTAAAACGAGCAGCCTGGAACAGCTATCGCTACAAACGAGACACCCCTCACCAGCTCTTATTCCTTATCTCCTTTAAAAGAGCATCTGCCCATCTTCGCCGTACAATCAGAAACAGTAAAACAAATAGCTGGCAAAATTATGTTTCCTCAATTACATCATCTACATCTATTTCAGGTGTTTGGCGACGGACCCATTATCAGACAAACCTGCACCTGCATCCTGCACCCGTCCTCCATATTTGAGATACTCTCATTTCTGAGCCTATTGAAGTAGCTAATGTACTGGGCGACTATTTCAGCCGGATCAGTAGTGGCTCTCACTTTTCCCCACACTTTTCTTCCATTAAAGCCATTAAGGAACGCACCCCTATCACCTTCACCCTATCCTCTGATGAGTCCTATAATGCTCCTTTCTCCTCTTCTGAACTCAACGCTGCATTACAGTCGTGCCGCAACACTCATGAGGGCCTTGATGGTAATCACTATTGTATGCTCCGACACCTCCCATCTTCCTCTCTGTCCTTTCTTTTAACTATTTTCAACCACATATGGACGTCAGGAAATTTTCGTTCTCATTGGCGAGAAGCTCTTATCCTACCTTTCTTAAAACCCAATAAATCAGATTACCGCCCCATTGCTCTAACTAGCTGCTTGTGCAAACTACTAGAACGAATGGTTAACTTCCGCTTAATATGGTATCTTGAATCTCGTAATCTACTTTCTCCTTCCCAATTTGGTTTCCGCCGTGCACGAAGTACAGCAGACCCACTTACCCATTTCGAGACATATATTACATCTGCATTTGCACGCCATGAATCTGTATTAGCCATATTCTTTGACCTAGAAGAAAACTTGATACCACATGGCTGTACCATATCCTCCAACAATTGTCCTCCCTAGGCATACATGGAAGAATGGGTCTTCATAAAAGCTTTCCTCTCCAAACGTGCTTTCCAGGTCAAAATTGCTTCTTCCACGTCATCATCCTTTCCTCAGTTCGAAGGCGTCCCACAAGACAGTGTGCTTAGCACCACTTTATTCCTTCTTGCTGTAAATGACATTGTCTCAGTCCTACCACCAGGAGCCCGGGCATCACTATATGTTGATGATTTAATCATCTACGCTTCTGGCACATCCATACCAGATCTCTGTCAATTCCTTCAGTCTGCAATAACATCAGTAACTTCTTGGGCCACTAACCATGGCTTTCACTTCTCTACCTCCAAACCTTTCCCCATCCTTTTCTCTCGCTCATGTATAGGTCCCAAACCTCCACTCTTGTTATATAACGCTCCACTCCAATACTGTTCTTCCGGCAAATTCCTAGGGCATTATATTTGACTCCAAATTGTCCTGGCGAGACCATATCTTGCACACCAAAGAAAAAGCTCAACGCCGCCTCCGAATCTTACAAAAACTTTCCCACATCTCCTGGGGCTCAGATCACAAAACTCTCCTCCATCACCATGTTACCTTGATGCTCTCCACTCTAGATTATGGATGCCATATCTATTCCTCTGCCTCAACCTCCCTTTTTGCTCACCTTGTTACAATCCACCACAGCGGTTTCCGCTTATCCCTAGGCGCCTTCCACTCCTCTCCAGTTGAGAGCCTGTATACTGAGTCGATTTCACCAACTTTCCCTAACCAAACTATCCCACAATCCTTGTTTCCTGCCTTTACCTCTTCTCCACGTTTACCTACTCCTTTCCCCATATGCATGGATACCCTCCTCTCCCATCCCCCCTTTCCTCACCTCCGACCTCTCCCACTTTCCATCCATTCCATTCCATGGCTTATACCTAACCCCTCTATTTTCCCACCAAAATCAGATATCCCCCTCCCCTCTCTATCCTTCTCACTCATTTCCTTGACCATGTCTCCATTCATTCCTCCAGCATTCATGTTTACACTGACGGTTCCAAATCCACCTCAGGAGGTGGATTCGCAGTGACCTTCCCAAACTGCATTTTCAAATACACCCTCCCTCTTGAACCTAGTGTCCTTACTACAGAACTGTATGCACTCCTTTTTGCTTTAAGACGCATATACTTACTCCCCTCTTCCTCTTTCACTATATTTACTGACTCCCGTAACTCTTTAACCCACATAAAGTCTGTGCACTCGACCAATCCCCTTGTCTGTAAGATCCAGAACTGCTTGTTCTATCTATCCACACGTCATAAATATGTCAGATTTTGCCGGGTACCCAGCCATGTTGGAATCCCTGGCAATGAACAGGCAGAGTCTTGAATTTACCGTGATTATGCCGCAATGTCCACATCACCTCAACTACGCTTCTCACATATTCCAGGTACGTATTATTACCCCCACTTTAAAACCTTGTATATCCGATGGCAATCCTTCTGGTCAAGCCTCCACAATAATAAATTACATACTGTAAAATCATCAATCTCTTCTTGCTCAGCTCTATTTCACAGGAACAGACGTTGGGAGACGGCCCTCGCACCCTTACGTATTGGCCACACTCGCGTAACACACGCCTATCTAATGTCACGTTCTGACCCGCCCCTATGTCCTCTATGTAATGTCCCTCTTTCAATTCCACACATTCTCTTGTCCGTCCTGTCCACACTTTAATACAGTAAGTACCTCTACCACACCTATCCTCCCTTCACCGACCTCCCAACATATCAGACATCCTTACAGAATCCCACAACCTCTGCCTGTACAACCTGTTCTCCTTCCTCAGATGCATAAATATCCTTCACTTGATCTAACTCCCTGACCTAAGCCACCATAACCCTTTCCCTCATCAACCCTTACCCAACTTCAACCTTTCAACATTACTCTAGATAGTTGACGCAAAGCAACTATCACTTGACATCCCCCTTTACTACACCTTCCTATAGTGCTATATGACCTTAGATGTCTAGCACATTTATTTTGCTTTTAACCATTAACCATTCTGGTTCAGTTTAAGTAAAAGAGGCAAAAAAAAGTTTGATTGTACATCTGTATATTTTCATATTACTCTTCCTTTATATATCCCCCCCCCCTCTCTCTCTCTCTCTCTCTCTCTCTCTCTCTCTCTCTCTCTCTCTCTCTCTCTCTCTCTCTCTCTCTCTCTCTCTCTCTCTCTCTCTCACCGCCTTCATAGTCTGTTCTCTGCTTTACGTTCTCTACACCCGTTTCTACAGTATGGCGTAGAATCCATAAACTCATCATCCTGCCCAAGTCCTCCATATCCGTAACCTTCTCATTTCTAAACCTTTACAACGTACTACTGAACTTGGTGCATAATCCAGCTGGATCAGCAGTGGCTCTTACCTCTTGTCTCCACAGCCAAGGAACGCCCTTCCATCTCCTTATCTTCTACAGAGCCCTACAATGTCCCCTTTTCCTCTACTGAACTTATGCCTTACGGTCGTGCCGCAACACATATGAAGGCCCTGATGGCATATGTTGCCCTAGGATACATCGTCCACTTACCTCCTTATCGTTCCTACTGACCATCTGTAACAATAGACAACTGGAAACTTTCCTCCTCACTGGCTCGGAGCTCTTATCCTGTTTTTCCTTAAATCTAATGAATCAGACACCCTCCCGCAAGACTACCGGTTCATTTCTCTGACGAGCTGTTTGCGCCAATTGCTAGAAAGACTCTCCGTTAATGTGGTACCCAGAGCGCCACAGCCACCTCTTCTTCTCAATTTGGATTCCGTCATGTTTGTGGCACAGCTGACCCTATTGAAAATTACATCTTGTCTACCTTTGCACGCCATAACTGGAAAATACATATGATACTACATGGTGATACTAAATACTTAAACAGCTATCATCTCATGGCATACGAGGGAACATGGGTGTATTCATTAAATCATTCTTTTCCAATCGCACCTTTCAGAATCGATTTGTGTCTTCAGTTTGAAGGTTTTCCACAGGGCATGTACTTAGCGCCACTAAAATCCATTTAGCTTCCTCCCAATACCTTGCTCGTTGTTGGGAACACTACTCCTTCAACTACTGATCCTTTACCTCAACTCTCAGATACCTAATATCCTATTTTTAAGACAACCATACCTATCGCTATCACCATTAAATTCATGGCTTTACTACAATGGAACATTCGAGGCTTCCATTCTCACAGACAACCTCCGACATCTCATATCTACCTACATCCTTAACACATCTCCCAGTACAAATTCCAATTTACCATTTTGTATCATCCCCTCACTCTATCACTCAATCTTCAATACTAATACATCAAAAAACTTCATACAATAGACCCTCTGTCCAAACCACTATTCCTTGCACTGTTATTTGTATTTTTCTCCAACAATGGATAACAGTTATTTCAATTTACTTTTCTCTATATATTCCTGTTGACTCTCTCAACTACAACCACCTTTCATTATAGCAGGTGATTTCAACAGCCCTCACACTCTCTGAGGTGATAGCATCACAACTTCACATAGATCCCTAGATTATTTCCTTTCCACAACCGACCTCATTTTCCTTACCTCTGAACACCCCACACATTTTGAAATGCATAATATTTTTCATGCCTGGACCTCTCTCTATGCTCTCCTTCTCTTTACTTAGGTTATCATTGGTCAGTACTAGACAAATACCCCTATAGTGACCACTTTTCGACCCTCCTTACCTCTATTCCTATATCCCACTGCCTAACCCCCCAAGATGATACTTTGATAGAGCTGGCTGGCAAACTTTCACTTCTCACGCTACCATAACTCACCCATCATCCCCATTATCACCCATTTCTGACAAAATACAGAAATTTTCAACATAAGTCTTAAAAGCTGCCCACAAAGCCATTCCCCAAACCACTAGACCTTATACGTCTAAATGCGTTCCATGGTGGAACCCAGAATGTACTAAGTCGCTCCGCCAAAAACGCGCAGCATGAAATAGCTATAGATGTAAACGACACTCCCTACCAACTATCCGCTCTCATATCCTTTAAAAAAGCGTCAGCCCATCTCCGACGTACAATACGAAATAGTAAAATAACGAGCTGGAAAACATACGTCTCCTCAATCACATCCAAAACATCTGTATCTGCTATCTGGCGACGTGTTCACAAAATATCAGGCAAACATTATCCCCATCCAGCCCCAGTCTTCTGTATCAGAAATACTCACATATCAAATCCTCTCAAAGTCGCTAATAAACAAGATGATTATTTCAGCCAAGTTAGTAGCGGCTCTCATCTTTCTCCACATTTCACTTCCATTAAGATAACCAAAGAACAAACTCCTATTACGTTTTCCCTCTCTTCAGATGAACTATACAATACTCCCTTTTCCTCCTCAGAATTATACACTGCCTTACGATTATGCCGCAATACCCATGAAGGCCCCGGCGGTATACACTACCGTATACTCAAATACCTCCAATCATCTTTATCCTTTCTCTCAAAGATTTATAACCAAATTTGGACAACAGGATATTTCCCTCCTCACTGGAACGAAGCCCTCGTTTTTCCTTTCTTAAAACCAAATGAATCGGGTACCCGTCCACAAGATTACCGTCCCATGACTAACAAGTTGCTTATGTAAGCTGCTAGAGCGAATGGTAAATTCAAGACCCATCCCTTGCCTGTTGTTGTTGTGGGGGGGGCTTAGAAGACGGAGACTGAGATCCAATGCAGGGATCTAGGGCTGAGGCCCTAGACAGGGGAGGTCTTTTCCCCCTCCAGCTTTCTGTTTCCGTCCCTTCTCCAACCCCTTCTACTATCTACTTCCTAAGGTGTAAGAGCCGTGCTGAAAGGATAAAAGGCTGACCTTGTGCCAGTCCTGAACGGCTTGCGGGAACCATGGGCACGGTACTCCCTTGATTTAATTGTCTAGCCCTTACTCCCTACAGGGCACTGGGGGGTGGACTGTTTATGTCCCTTTACTTAATCAAGGCTTCCCGAGGCCAGTAATGAAGATGTAATACTCCTATTAGGGACAATGAGACTTGCCCCTTCATCAAATAGCCCCACCGACTCCCCGACCCCAGGCTCTCCTTTGACCACAACTCCGAACACTGAAACTACTACCCACTCCTCAATGCCTACTAGTGCATTACCCGCCCAAGCAGAGACTCAATCTCCAGAAGACATTCCTACCCTCCCAACTTCCTCAAATTCATCAACTCTACCCCTACAACCTTCTTCATCAAACACCCCAACCTCCCTTATTATTACCTTACAGCTTTATTCTCAACAACACTCCCGCTTCCACACGCCCCCGTCTTTTTATCATCACCATCCCTACACATATCTTAACTACTCTATTTAGCCCAGCTAAATGGGACTGATTTTTCGTGATCCCCCTACAGCTCCTTACTCAGGCAACACTCTTCTCTTTCAACAATGTCTCCAAAAACATAAAGGCAGAGTCCCTCTCCGTACCCGACGCGAATGCTCCCGTCTCACAACAGTCAGATCTGAAGCTGAAGCTATAGCATTGTCAAAACTGATCTCTGGCAACCCCATCCCTGCAGAACCTCTTCCAACTCTTAATACTTGTACCGGAACTGTTTCTATCTCCCCAGCAAACTGCTCAGTCGATACCAAAGATTGGTCAGATTGTGGAGAAGACTTGCTCAGCTGCCTCAAAGACCAGGACGTGATATTGTAGCCGACCCCCGCAACCTGCAGCGCGGCAGGATGGGTCCAAGTCCACAGCCTGTCCACCCGCCCTCACCATCAGCAGCTTCTCGACGACGCATACCGAGACCTGCTTGGTTGACCACGGACACCTCATAGCTCGCCTATTGGACCGCAGGCTCCCCTCGTTCCTGGGTGGCTGGCGCAGCTCAGACCCACTTAAGTTCCGGCACCCGGGCCGAGTTCAGCACTCACAATCCTCCAGCAGAGCAAGACACAGCAAGCAGCAACCAAGCCTACCCAGGCCTTAGCCGATGGGGGAGCCGCCCCGGCTCTCCCCGTAATGTCACTCGCTCTGCCCCTCCCCCTCCACCTCCCCCTCACCTCCACCTACCTTTACCTTTACGCCTCAGACACCAGTCTTCTCTTCCCCCCCTCATAAGAAAACCTTTGTTCCACAATACTCTCCAACAAACTATGGAAGACATTCAAAGCTATATGCTTGAGATGCAAAATTCCACAACTCATGCTCCCTCCACACTTGAAGTGATTGCCGGTGTCCATACCCCTCCTACTCATATTCCCCCTACACCCCTTCCTTCTACTCCCTCTCAACACAACCTAACCCTCTCAGTTCCGTCCACCACCGATATCCATCCTTCTAATATACATCCTCCTACCACTAATATTCTCCCCACACCACTTCCTACTCCCTCCCAACACAACCCACCCCCTTCAACTCCATCTATATGCACATTTTCCCTTCCTCCATCCCCTCTATCCTTTCTACTCCCTTCCAGATTCCCTAACACGTACCGGCGCTTTCACATAAAATAACGAAGGTATAGCTCTCCTACATTGGAATATTCATGGTTTCCGTTCTCACATACAAGACCTACGTCATATCCTTGCTTCTGTTCTCCTTCCTCAAATGCATAAATATCCTTCACTTGATCTAATTCCCTTACCTAAACCACCATAACCCTTACCCATTTTCAACTTTCCATCATTAGATAGTTGACGCATAGCAACTATCACCTGACATCACCCTTTACTATACCTTCCTATTGTGCTGTATGACCTTAGATGTCTAGCACATTTATTTCACTTTTAACCATTAACCATTCTCTCTTTACATTTTGGATTCCGTCGTACCAAAAGCACTGCAGACCCACTTGCTCATTTTGAGATATATAATATCCGCATTTTTACGCCATGAATCCACCATAGCAATATTTTTCAACCTAGAGAAACAAATGATACCACATGGCGGTATCATATCCTACAACAACTGTCCTCTCTAGGCATAAGCGGAAACATTGGGCTCTTTATAAAATCCTTCTTTTCCAATCGCACCTTCAAAGTCAAAATTGCTTCTACTTCATCCTCTTACCCTCAGATCGAAGGTGTTCCATAAGGCAGTGTTCTCACCACTACCTTATTTCTTATAGCTGTGGACATTATATCAGTTTTACCACCAGGGACCCGATCATCACTTTACATTGATGATTTAATCATCTATACATCCAGCCCATCCATTCTCTCTAACAACTCCTCCAATCAGCAATATCATCAGCATCTTCCTGGGCCACTAATCACGGCTTTCGGTTCTCCACCACAAAATCCTTTTCTATTCTCTTCTCACGCAAACGTGCAAAACCCTAACCTCCTCTCATCTTATACGGCACTCTACAATACCGCTCTTCAGAAAAAGTTCCTTGGAGAAATTTTCGACTTCGGACTATCCTAGCGACACCATATACTCTCCAGTAAAGAAAAAGCTCAAAAACGCCTTCGACTTCTACAAACTCTGTCCCACGTATCATGGGGGTCAGACTGTAAAACTCTCCTCTATCTTCACACAACCTTGATCCTCTCTAGTCTTGATTATAAATGCTATGTATACTCATCTGCCTTTACCACACCTCTTAATCAATTAAATACAATTCATCATAATGGTCTCCAATTAGCATTAGAAGTGTTCCGCTTCCTAGTTGAGAGCCTGTACGCTGAGTCAGGTATACCATCTCTCGACGCCATACCTTTCTCTCTCTCCGATGCTTTGCACGCTTTCACCAACACTCCCTCACCAAATAAACTATTCCTCAATCCCCAATTTCATACATTTACCACATCTCCCCGTTTACAAACTCCTTTTATCATCCACATGAATACTCTCCTTTCCCATTCCCCCTTTCCAATCCTCCAACCTCTACCCTTCACTGTCAATTCATTTACTCCATGGCATATACCCCGCCCCCAAATTTGCTCCTTGGTATGTCCTGACCCATCAAAGTCAAATATACCTCCTGTTCTTCTCACTCACTTTCTTAACCATATTCCTATCCACTCCTCAAGTACGAATGTTTACACTGATGGCTCCAAGACTACATTTGGAGCAGGTTTTGCAGTCATCTTCCCAACCTACACATTTAAATACCCTCTACCTCCCAAGTATAGTGTTCTCACTACCGAATTATATGCAATCCTCCTCACCTTCAAACACATATACTCTCTTCCTCCTCTTTCACTATTTTTACCGACTCTCGAAACTCACTCACTCTCATAATATCCATACCCTCAACTAACCCCCTTGTCTGCAAAATTCAAGATTGGCTATTTCACCTGTACACACGATACAAAACTGTCTTTTGCTGGGTACTTAACCATATAGGAGTACCAGGCAATGAAAGAGCAGACACTCAAGCTCGCTCAGCCACAAATTCCATATCACATAACCCCAATTTCTCAAAAATTCCAGCCATTGATTATTACTCTCATTTTAAAACCTTTCTTTATACACGATGACAAACGTACAGGACAAGTCTTAGCACCAATAAATTACATTCAATAAAACCAACAATCTCCTCCTGGTCAACTTCCTTCCATAAAAACAGACGCTGGCCCGCTTATGCATCGGCCATACATGCCTTACCCATTCATACCTCATGTCACGATCAGACCCACCCCTATGTTCCTCCTATAATATTCCCATTTCAGTTTCACGCATCCTGCTGGC
>NC_091562.1:18888249-18894044 GCF_042767895.1 Penaeus vannamei
TGGCTGCCAAATAGCTCGCCACGGTGCCTCGACAACGCCTAGTCGCCACCACCACCACCACCACCACCGCCACCACCACTACCACAACCGCCACCACCTCCTGCTCCACAACCAAAACTACTGCAACCAATATCTCCGCTTCGTCCTACTCCTTCGTCCCCGCCTCAAGATACACCGTCGCCTTCACAGCTCCACCATCTCCTCCCTCACCCAAACGGCGCCCCAACACAGCCGCCAAAATGTGGAACAGCGTGACCGAGTGCTGTCTGAAGATCGCCAACCACTTCTCTCGCAGGAAGAGTGTACGCTCATGATCTGTGTTCCCATGGCGAGTGTGTCAGTGTGTGCGTGTGTGTGTGTCTCTCTTTCTCTCTGTCTCTCTCTCAGTCTCTCGCTAGTGTTGCCAGCCTGTCTATTGCATTCGGTGTGTATAATAAATAGTGCCATTGATGAAGTGAGTCCCAAAGGAAGGAACGAGACAAGAAACAGATAAAGTTTGCTTGATAAAACTCACGCATGCAGAACAATGTGTGACCACAGTGCAAATATTGATACAAGTTAAAAGAGAGAATCCGAGTGTGTTGCGAGATGGTGCACGTGCATGCAGTCTCGCCGTCCGTGTTGCACGCAAGACGAAGCGTCGGAGTGCACGCCGGGCGTGGAAGAACCGTGCAGCCTTGCCTCTCCCGCCGACTGCGCATGTGAGGCGGCCAGGGCGTGCTATTTGCAACCTCTAATATACTGCCTCGTGCATTCGCCAGCTGCCACCTCACAACAACAAGGGCGTATGTCTAAGTGCCTCGAAGGACGAAAATGCCGTTTCAGAGCTCGTAAACTCAACCATTTGGCCCATATCTGACCTGTGTCGTTTTTGGTTTCCTTGGCCAGGAATTAAGAGTCTCAATGATACTTTTTCCCTCTACACATTCCTCCACTTATTTTTCGTGCAGCCAAATTTGCAGTGTGTCAAGATTTTCATTATAACATATATATTTTAGTGTAAAGTTTTTGCATGACTGGAGACAAAAGAGCCCATACCTTAGACATAGATTGGCAGAAGACATTGGTTGTGTGGACGTAGCACAGGGCAGAGATCAAATTTTGTCGTGAGTTACAGAGCTTTTAGACGAATACAAATGTGAAGTTGCCGAGGATGGAATCTACACGAGAATAACTTTCAAGGTTGGGCAGTCCTCTCGACACTGCCACCACCACAACCACCACCTGCCCCGACACCTCCTCCTACTCCTCTACCACCTTCACCATCAGATCCACCACCATAACTGGTTTCCCTCACCGTCAGACTCCGCCACCCTCACTCCTTGACTTCCCCCATGACCTACCGCCACAGCTATGCACCAGCTATTGTTACCCCTTGTATTACAGCGGCCTGCAATGACGTTCTTCATGACGGCTGTCTCCCCTCGTGTTATCGTTATTTTGTGCATCTTGACGTAAAGTAATGGCGTTAGAACTGCGATACCCTGACCGCCACTTCGCTGCGAAGACGCTGTCACCCTGAAATAAAGAAAAACGAAAATAAATCCGCACCTTTTCCACTTTCCGTTACCACTGCCTATCTTCTTTCGATCTCCCGCTGTTATTGTCTTAACCACAACAACTAATGTTAAAACCTCAATAACTGTCTGTTGGAATACAGGTTTCACCTCTGCGGTTGAAGCCATTTTTGTTTTGTGTTCGAGGTCGAGTATTCGACACTTTCTTTTTTATTTTTGTTTTACTTTTTTCGCTTCGTTCATTTGCTACTCATTGGTTCCCTTCTCTTGTTACCTTTATGCGTCTTCTCTTTGGGTTTATTTATTTATTACCATCTTCATTAATACCGTTATTGCTTATTGTTTTGCCTCAAGGATTTTACTTTCGCCCTCCTTTGGTCGTTGCCTTCCCTTCCTCGTCGCCTTCCACTCCGTCCTTGTTGTCTGTTCTTTCCACTATTCCCCACACTTACATTCTTCCTCCACTTTGTCTTGATCCGCCTTCATAATTTCCAGCTCTATCTCTCGTCTCTGTCTGTTCCTCTCTTTCGTTTTCCTCTCGTACCCCCGGCCACTGTTCCTCACTCCGCCCCCTCCTATTTCTCTTCCTCGCTGTCTTGTTTCTCTTTCTTATTTTCCTCCTTTTCATCTCTATCATCATCATCTCCTCCTCCTCTTCCTTTATCTTTTCCTTCTCCTCCTGCTCCTCTTCCTCTTCCTTTATCTTTTCCTTCTCCTCCTGCTCCTCTTCCTCTTCCTTTATCTTTTCCTTCTCCAACTGCTCCTCTTCCTCCTCCTCCTCCTCCTCCTCCTCCTCCTCTTACTCCTGCTCCTCCTCTTCCTGCTTCTCTTCCTCCTCATTCTCCTCTTCCTCCACCACCACCTCCTCCCACTCTCGACTTCTTTTCCCCTTTTCTCTTTCCTTCCTCTCTTTTTCTTCTTATCCTTCTCTTTCTCTTCTCCTTCCTTATGTTTTTCAGTGTCTCTTGCCCCCATTATCCGTCAAAAGCCTGCCCATTGTGCTGCCTTTGCTTCCACCAAAGTCAGCCCCCTTGCCACCACCATAACCCATTATCCAGGAGTATCAGCATCAGAGGAGGCAGGGTATCGAATCATTAATCTGCAAGCACCATATGTACATCGTAACTTTACAACCTTGTCACTACAAGTGCCAACAGAAATATGAATTTTGGCGTCATGACCTTAGAAGCCATTATAAGATGTGATCATGTTACTGCTACTACTGCCAACACAAGCAGTCTTGTCATTCCCAACACTCATGTACACACCATTCAGAACGCATGTCAGAACCATTAATTCTGTTTACCTAACTTTTTATGCGGCCGCATCAACACCTATGCCATCGCTTCCAACACCAACATGACTGCCTATGTCAATAACAGTACTCATGTTAACGTGCCCAAATATGCCAAAACTCGTGTCAGCGTCGTTATTTCTAAAAAAAAAAAAAAAAAGTCAAAATCGTGTGTCAACATAGCGTCAACACGCGCCCTGTTGTATACCCCCCCCCCCGTTAGGTTCATCTGCCATGCATTCATCCCGAACACCGTACCTTGAAGAACAATTACTGTATGCGACTGACAACTTGGTACCGGGCGTTGTTTACACTGCTGGAAAGGGTTTGGGAATCTCAGTAAAACTGTAGAACTGGCCTAGCATTCCATGCAGTCGTAGTAGCATTCGGTTGCGTCTAGTCTGATCCAGTATTACTGTTTTTGTGCCACTTCCCTCCCGCAGGAGTTTCTGCTCCCTTAATTACCATTGCACTACTGTTATTGTTTCGGTGCCAGTGTTCAGGGCAACTTTTGCTTTTCGCTGCTCAATGTGTTGCTCTTCGGAAGCAAGTTCAGTCCATCTCTACCTTCTCGACTTCCTTCTTATTCGCTACTTAATGACTTTCTAGAACAGAATTCTATCCACCTTTGGTTGCACTGGCAAAACAATAGTTTCACAAACAACCATCAAGTCGCTCCAGTATCCCCATTACCGTACACGGTTGCAGTGACTGATTGTCCTTTTCTCCATGACTCTGTCATCCATCGAAGGTGACCAGAACTGCATAACTTTTTCTTCATTTCGTCTCTGTTAGCAGTTCATGCATTGCCTAATGAACCGTCTTCCTAAAAAGGACAACCGCTCATAAATGTTGCGTTCCTGGTCTAGTTTGCTATTACCCTTTCACCTTGATTCCATGTTGCACTATAGAGCAACTCCCTCTGTCCCAACTCAGCCAAGGGTACATTTGCTATTAGTATTTTTTAGACATATAGGCCCTCCTTGTACACCAACTAATGGCCCCTGAATTGATTATAGTGCCACCTTGCTACTTACCCCTATAATCTACCTTTTCGAGGCTAATTCTAGCTTTTATCTCCAGCTTGTATTAACAATAGTTAGCATACAGTTTTAGAGCACCTGTTCACCTATAGTCGTCATTTCGTAGAGGCACCTGCTAACAGTTCCTGATCTAAACTAATGTGACACTACCCTAAGCAATGCACGAAATGCCATTGACATAGGCGAAATTATAGCGTTTTTTATTTACGAGAGCTCCGAACTCTCAGAACACTCGGAAATCTGCTAATACCTGTGAATATTTTTCAAGTACATACAGCGGTTCTACATTATAAGATTTATTATGGAGTTCCATTTTATTACATTTCCTTAAGTTCCAGTTGTGATTCGACATGCATGCAATTACAGCTGCAGTGATAATAGTCTAGCGAGGCCATTTTGATTATCAGTGACATTCGTTCTCTTGACCTTTTGTTTGTGTTGCCTTTTGGTTTTATTTTCGAGTCGGTTTAGTATTCGTCCAAGCACCGGCCACCTGACGCCGTCTCCACCCAGTTTAGTTCCTTATTATTGTCCTTATTAGTACGTGAAATACATAGGGATGAGGTCTGCGTGCGCGCGCGCAGGCGGGATGGCCTCTGATTGAACTGCCCCAAACTCCAGAACCTTGACATTTATGTGACGTAATTAATGCATTTGCTGCCGCGGCTCGGCGTCTTTGCTCCGGTACGCTGTCTGCTGACTCATAAACTCTTTATCGTCGGTCTGAGAATTGCATGAGGGGGACGCTGTCTGCATGGATCCCCGTCCGCCATATCAATAAAGATGATAGGAAAAATAACTAGAACAAGGTCAGGGCGTTGTACCGGCTGCGCCCGTGCAGGGGTATCTCCTCCTTCGTCTCGGTGTTCCATTGTATTATTTTATTGGTTTGTACCATGCGTGTCGTGCGCGGTTCCACGGCAGGGGTCTGTCCGGCTCGGGACTCGCCTGCCGGGGACCTCGCTGCGAGTGCCGCCCCCTGTGGCCCAGGTGACTCGATGGCGCTTTCGCCTGCACGCTTCTTGCCATCCTCGTGTGTGCGTGTGTGTGTGTGTGTGCGCGTGTGCGTGTGTGTGTGCGTGCGTACGTGTGCTGGCATGTTCCAGCCTCACCAGCGTCGTCGTCAGCCGTGACAGAGCTGCAGAGTATTGCCCTGCGCCAGAGTTCTGCAGTGTCATCCAGCACGTTCCTCGGCGATGGCTTCCACCTCCGTGCGCCGACCCTCGTGTCTCCGAGCCTGGCAACACGGAGTCGCCATGGCTCTCCCCGCCGCCTCCGAGCACCGCCATTGGATTGATGGCCGTCCGTTGCCATGTTCCAATAACACAAAGAGTGCTTCCACGATGAAAATATGTGGATCCGTTTGGGGTACGTAATGTGAGCAAAGCACGTGTTGTGGTGGCGGCGGTTTCGATGCGCCCCCCCCCCTCCCTTTCGCCCCCGCTCGGCCGGAGGTATGTCAGACTTTACTGCATTTTGTGGAGTTGCTTTTTTGTCCTTTCCCTTTTTTATACCTTGCTTGTGCAACTTACCCTATGCTGTCACAGAACTTTTACCTGTTTGACAGGTTATGCGGATTTTTTATGTAGTTTAACAGGTCACGTGAATACTTGTTTGTGTTGTTTACCATGTTCCTTGTAACGTAATCTGAGGGCCCGGCGCGGTGCTAGACACTATTTAATTAAACTATAGCAGTTGGAAATTCCATTGGCGAAAGAACCTTAGCTGCCGTCGGGAAGCAGAGTAGATGTGCCTGGTGGTTTTGATTGTTTCCCGTTCTGATCAGGTCAACCCTTGACCTGCCCTTCGCTTACCTCTTTTCATATTTGTGTGTTGCTCGATTTTCCTCGCCGTTGAATGTGGTCGCGGGTTCTACTCCATCCATTTAGACAAGAAAATGTCTACGAATATATTCATTTTCGCGCTTTCGCTGCCGCCTTC
>NC_091562.1:18894544-18897044 GCF_042767895.1 Penaeus vannamei
CACAGCTCAGGTTCATCACTTGATCCAGTTGTGACTAACTTTCCTGAAGAAGCAGTCAGCTGCTCTACACTGGGTTTCGTGGGCAAATCCGACCACATTGCTGTCCTCACAACAATTGCATTTACACATATCCATGAGGAAAACTACAGCCGCTCTTTGTGGAAATGGGAATATGCTGACTGGAGCCAAATCAGGAATATTGTGACACACACATCGTGAAAAGATATTCTCAAAGATCATGTCAATCAGCAAGTAGAGCAGTTTACACTGACCTTACATGAGATCCAGGAATAGTGAGCCCCCATGCTGTCCACATTCCAAGACCCTCAGACCAACCTGGTTTGGACCGAAGAGCTGAATGGCATCTGATGAGAAATACAAAGCATGGCTAAACTTCAAACAGAACCCTACTGAGTACAAGGCAATAAACTAAAATTGCTCAAGTTGGAAGCAATGGTGGACTCTAGTCAAAGAAAAACAAGGAGAAACTAGAGAAGGAACTATCCTACCTATAACCACACAGGATGGCACTGTGGCACCCACTACTCAGCAAAAGGTAGGGGTACTGGCACAACACTTTGCCCAGAAAATGACCGTGGTCGAACCCAACAGACCAGCCCCAAAGCAGCCAATAATAACATGGGAGAAACTGACCAAAATGAAGATAAAGACAAGTAGAAAGAATCCTGAAGAACTTCAGTGAGACAAAAGCAGTAGGTCCAGACGAAATAAACCTACACCTACTTGTGAGATGCTCTAAAGAACTTTCAAAACCAGTTGCTCTTCTGTTCAACAGCTGTATACAGAAAGTAAAATGGCCATCGAAATAGAAACTAAGCAGTATTGTTCCAATTCATAAGAGAGGGAAGAAATCAGAAGTCAAGAGATATCATCCTGTTGCACTACTCTGTTGTCAACAAGATTCTTGAAAAGATAATTGGTGCACAACTCATAGAGCATCTTAATAAGCACAACCTGTGTTCCCGCCAGTTCGGATTCAAGAAAAAAAACACTCATTTGATGATTTTCATCTGCTAACATCTACCTGGAGTTGCGCCCATGACCGTGACCAGAGCACTGCTGTGGTAGCTCTTGATATCGAGCCGAGTGTGGCATGGCACCTTGATTGAAAAACTATGTGGAGTTGGCATAGATGGCGCACTTCTCAGTCTGCTTACTGACTCTCTTACCAACAGACACCTAAGTGTTGTCCTGAATGGAGGAAAATTGTCACAGTACGCAATTAGGGCAGGCGTACCACAGGGGAGTGTCCTGGGCCTCTCTTGTGGAACATATTCATTAATGATTTATTGCATATGGTTCCTGTTGCGCAAACTTTTGCGGACGATATAACACTCAGTTACTTACAATACCCAGGATGAGGCAGTGACCTCAACACACTTAAATAACATACTGCAAAAAATCCTGACCTGGGGTAATAGATGGCAGGTGAAGTTTGCATCTAATAAGAGACACCCAGTGGTGATTACCAGAACTATCCCACCCATCAAACTCTTCTTCGATGGTAAAGCTCTGTAATTCCAAGATGATGTAGAAATACTTGGTGCATCCTACGATAAAAAAAATAAAATAAAATAAAAATCACTTTCAAGACACACATTGAAGACATTGTCAGGAAAGCATCGAGAAAAATTGCATCCTTGAGACGGATTTCATGGCTACTGGATGCAAAGCCCAGATCCGCTCTGTAATGGAGTGTGCTCCTCTGACGTGGGGAAGGGCTGCTAAGAAACATCTCGACCTCCTCGATAGAGTCAAAGCCAGAGCCATCAGCATAATCAGTGGTGAAGATTCTAGGATTCCAAGCAATTTTCAGTCTCCAATATAAGAGGGGCGTGGCGGGTCTCACCATCATGTTCAGAATCCAAACGGAGCAATTACCACACCTGCAACCGCTGCGGCAGTCAGTGCCTCGGACGAGACATACCACCAGGACCGTGGAGGGATTGCCAGAAGCACTGGAGGAGCCACGCTGCAGTACATGGCACTACCAGAGACAATTTATTCCTAAATACACTAAGATGTGGAACACTGTCATTCCAAGTTGTGTTTTAAAACTCTTGTAAATGGAACTTTACCACTTATGGTTTAGTTGCATATTACTTCTAAACTTTTTTTTTTTTGCTTAAGTTACGTACGTATTTACATGTGTATTTATTTATGTTTTATACTACTACTGGTTTGGATTTTAGATAATTTACTTTAAAAGTGTAAATTTTAGCCAATGAATTATGAGCCGAAGCAGTCAAAAGCTGTCTCATATACCGGTACTGTAATTGTATTACTAAATAAAGGATAAAAAAAAAAAAAAAAAAAATAAGAGAGAAAAAATAGAGAAAGAGAAAAAGAGATCGCAAGAGAGAGAGAGATTGCGATCATCGATTTAGCAACTAAATGGGGGAAGTTATGGGAATTCAGTTCGCTGCTACCAAGAGCCAGTCACAAACCATCTCAAGATCAAGTGACCGAAGAGCAAGAA
>NC_091562.1:18904544-18912044 GCF_042767895.1 Penaeus vannamei
CTGTGAGTTGATATCCTTACGGCAAAATGAATATTTTTCTGTGCATCTACATCATTCGGATTATCCAAATGCTGAAATTAAAAAAGAACGATACGTGAGAGATTACATCCTAGGTAAAGCATGAACGAAATGTGTCGCTTCATTTATCCAGCCTTCGCATACATTTTCATGTAAGTTTATTATTTTAGTGGTATATATATATATATATATATATATATATATATATATATATATATATATATATATACGTATATATATATATATATATATATATATATATATATATATTATATATATATATATATATATATATATCCATTAAACCATGTTTTATCGAAATATTTGCATAAGTGAAGGATATATTGAACAATAAATATCATAGAATATTTTGCTTCTCTGGGATTAAGGCAGTGCACCCCAAAGAGGTTCTAGGATAAGTGTGTTACAATGAGTGTGGTGAGTCGGCTATTGTAAGCCTCAGAAAAAGAGCTTGTTTACAGCAATTATCGTTCATTAGTGATTTCTTAGAAAGTAGAATTACTTTCCTTTAATTCATCACATTAAGGCATATTACCTTATTAACAGTCTACTATAAACAGGGCCTTTTCAACCTTAACTATTGTATGATTTGAAAAAAAATGTTGAATATATTGTATGTATGGGGCTAAACTAGCTACATCAGGGAGGCCCATCTCTGAGGACTTGTGCTGGATAGTGTAATTTTAAATCCAAATGATAGGAAAATAAGTCTATACACACGCATCCTATACGAAAAAATATATAAAATCAAATGCAGTTGAGCCACAAGTGGCTCTTTCAAGTCCACATTCTTCACCAAACAACGGGAATTTATAAAGGACTTTCCCTAACAAGTAAGTCTCTTCATCACTGTAAATCTCAACAAAAATAGGTCATGGGGTCAATTTATAGTTTCTCTTTATTCTTCAACCTCCCCATGCTACGCCCTCCTCTTTCCCCTTCACTTGTCGGCTTTCTTTACACAACACATGCCCTCAGAGGCTGGGCATCACTGGGCTACACTATTGAAGCATTGGTTTAGATCTGATGCAGAGTTGGTACTGTGTGTGCTGACATAGTGGCTGGCTTGCTGACTAGCTGGCCCGCAGCAGAGCTGAGAAGCAGTCAAATAGCCAGGCAATAATTGAACATTGGCTACCACCACTATCACAACACCATGCTATACCGGGCCAACTGCTGCGGCACATGAGGCCGAACTCCGCTGCTCCTACTTGAACACTTACTTCACTTGGAGAAGTTTCACACTTGGCTCACAAACCTGAGATACTTTACTATGAGATGCACTGCACTTCACTGGCACCAGATGATCACTTGCTCCCATCAAGAAGAGGGGGCTGAATTTTGATCTTTATATTATAATAATTCCTGTTTCAAATATGCTTCAACATCTGCTTGATTACTTTGCTGTTTGTAGAATATCATGTGTAGGCCACAAGCTACTGTAGTATAGGTAGTAGAGTCAGTATGGAACAGCAGTGAAGGAACAATAACTGTACATAGTTATTATGCAAAACATTTTGAGAAAAGAAGTTGAAAGCACATTCAACATAGTTTTTATGGTGAACTGTGTTTCACCCTTGTCTTTGCATTGATATGTTATTGTTAAAGCTATGGGATCATGTGCCTTTAATGTTTTCAGTATCTTCCCTAAGTGTCTCAAAATGTCTCAGAAATGTATGAACTTGCAAAACAGCTTTATAAGGTAAACTTCCAAACATTTGGCTATTATCGAAGGGCGAGAAATACATTCATTTGAAAGGCTCAACCTCTTCATTCATTAGAACATATTCTACTTGGCTATTCCACAGCCTTTAAAAGGAATCACTAGTCAAGAGCTATGTCTCACAACAGCCTGTGTCTTATGCACCCAAACTAGCTCATATCAGGGTTGCACAGGAAACCAACAGATGTGTGATCCTAAGCTCTGCAATACAACGACGTAGGAGCATTTACATTAGAAACAGGTTTCAGGATTTCATCTACAAGTGTGCATGTAATATTTCCACGTCAGTTTAACCATTAATGTACACAGTGGATGGCGAGCTGCTCAGGGAATACAATGGTGATGACAAGTGAAGTACATGTCCAAGATGAGTTTGTCTTGGTAGGGGGTCACATCGGGCAAGGATGATGCTATTGGTTAGGTCAAGTTTGTTAGTTTGCAGACACACATTGTTGAGGTAAAGTGAACATGATGTAATCAATCACTGACTCTTCATATGCCTGCCAAACTCATGTTTGTCCCTTTACTGGTTGCCATGTTCTTGGTTAAACTCCCAACAATGTCCCACAGCATAACGTTTCATGTAATATGTTGACTCATTAAAACATGAGCTCATTTGCATTCACGCGTTGGCCGTTTCATGGTCAACTCACAACTCTAATAATTTTCCTTACCTAGGATGTAGCACTATGTATCACAAATTAGGCTTTCGATTCCAGATAAACATCTGAATTCCTTAAGCTATGAAATTGCCGATTTCAGGGACAAATTTACTGTTGTTGAAAATGCCAATCCTTGAACTTTTTTCTTCCCTTTGACAACTATTTCATTCATAAACTCAACATCAGGAAAGAACTGGACTGAGACAGAGTCTGGCAGGCATAAGTGGTACCCCTAAGGCAAACTTGAACAGATATCTCAGGGTTATAGATGTTCACCAATACCCCTGATGAGGCACCAGGGTATACAACCTTACAGAGATCAGCTTCACCATAAAGGCAATGTGAGTGATTTTCCAAACAAATATTAATCAGAAGGATAGGAAGTGAAGGCAGCTATTTCCTCCATCTTATTAATGCATTTACCAATTGCAAAGTTCTTATTCATTAACCTTTTTCAGACGTAGAACTCTTTATAGGATTAAAGCCTTCATCTGTGACCTCAAGAACAATCATGAACCCAAAGTTACACTTGATTAGCAATGGCAAAATAGAAATATTCAATGCTCGCTTGTGAAATATTTATCATCTTAAATTGTTCATCATATATTTTAGTTCAAATGTTGCACTGCCCATTTCATATAAATTAGCTATTTTTGTACCGATGGAAATATTCCTATGATATTTTGGATCTGAAGATACTGTATCCATATTGCTAGGCAGGCATAACTTACATGGAAAGGACGGATACATGAAAATATCTCCCAGTATATCTATATGAAACTTGTTAATGAGGCCCATTCCATTATTGTGAATACGAAAATGAACCATGCCAAACAATCATGTGTCAGTCAAGTATACCATTCTAATAAAAGCTTGCAGTAGAATTTAGTCCCACAAAACTACAAGGATTACCTATGTCAGTATCTTTTCTCCATTCCTTATCATGAGTAATAATATCTATCATTATTAGTTATGAATTCAGTTAATACCCTAAAAAATGTTTGAAGAGAAGAGAAATTAGCAAAGATTATACAAGGCCTTTCAGCAGGTTAATTTTCTCCTCATACAATGGAAGATCTCGGAGGACTGAAAGATCTGGTTCTGTGACAATACAAAGAAAGACATTGCTCTGAATATTACACTGTTCTACAGGAACCTACGAACCCTCAAAGAGGAAAATATATTTGAGAGAAGTTTATGAAAACATGAAATGAAAGTAATTTGATTCTCATAAATTATGTTGCCATTATTCATATCTCTTAGCAATAGTACCGCAAAGGTGAGGTAAGTCAGGGTGCAATAAAGAACTTGAAAAAATACTCGGTCACGGCTGGAAACTTCGTCCTGTCCTTAAAAGGCAGAGTCAGCATCCTACATAATACTGTACTTTAATGATGGTCCACTTTACTTTATCCCTATGTGATATTTTCATTGTTGCCATTGCAGTTTATCTATTACATACATGTGAAGCAGAAGTAGCTGAAATCATAATGTTGCTACAGCGGAAGTGGTAGGAATAAGAATAGTGGTCAATAATAACAATCATGTTAATAACAGTCATAACAGTAACAGTCATAACAGTTATAATAATCAATAATAATAATAATAATAATAATAATAATAATAATAATAATAATAATAATAATAATAATAATAACGATGATGATAATGATAAAAAATAATATTAATAATAGTTGTAACAGTAACATTAATAGTAAAAGTACTAGTAGTACTAATAATGATAATAATGGTAATGATAATAATGAGAATAATGATAATAAAAAATAATAACGATATTGTAATGATAATGATAATGATAATGATGATGATGATGATGATAATAAATGATAATAATAATATTAATAAAACAACTAATACTAATACTAATAATGATATTGATAATAAAAATAATAATATTGACAATTACACTATAATAACATTAAACATGATGACGAAAATAATAATGATGATGACAATGATAATAATGATAATACTTGATAACAATAATAATAGTAATAATAATATAAATAAAAAGATTGATGCTAATGATAATTATCAAGATTATGATAAAGATAATGATAATCATAATAATAGTACTAGTAATGATTATGATGATGATGATGATAATAACAATAATAATAATAATAATAATAATAATAATAATAGTAATAATAATAAATAATGATGATGATAATGACAATGATAATGATAATAATAATAATAATAATAATAACAATAATAATAAAGTAATAACATTAATAATATCATTCATAATAATAATAACAACATAAATGATAATTATTATAAAAATAACAAACGTAATATATGTAGAAATAGTATGCTACATTAACTATTACAAGTAACAGTAGAAGCAGATGAAAAAAAAAAAAAAAAATGAAACACCAATAGCTTAAAATTATTATAAAAACAATTATAGTAATGGTGATGATAATAATAATGATGATGATTTAACAACTACTCCTACTCCTCCTACTAGTACTACTACTACTAATAATAATAGCAACAATAATAATATTTTAATAATAACACGACATTACTATTGATGATAATGATGATACCGATGATGATGATAATCATAATGACAATGCTAATTATAATGATGATATAGGCAACTAATAATAATAATAATAATAATAATAATAATAATAATAATAATAATGAGAATAACGATAATAATAATTATAATAACAATAATAACAATGATAATAATAATAATGATAATAATAACTATAAGAACAATAATAATAATAACAATAAAAAGATCATAATGATAGAAAGAATAATGACAATAACAAAGATGATAATAATGATAGCAATAACAATAAAGATAAATATTAATGATGATGATAATAGTGATAATAACAATGATGATAATAATAAATATCATGATAATCATAACAACAATAACAATAATAATAATAATAATAATAATAATAATAATAATAATAATAATAAATAATCATAATAATTATAATAACAACAATAATAATAATAATGACAGAAACAATAATAATAATATTTATAATAATGATAACAATAATGATGATGATAATAATAACAATAACAATAATAATGATGGTGATGATGATGATGATGATGATAATAATAATGATAATGATAATAATAATAATAATAATAATAATAATAATAATAATAATAATAATAATAATAATAATAATGATGAAGTAATAATGACAATGCTATGAAATACGTTTTCGTTCTCCAATAACAAAAAAATATATATATTTTGAGCATCAACTATTTGTGAATAAAAAGCCTTGATACCCTTGACCCTCCTTATCGCTATCACCGAAGTTCGTTTAGCTGTGTTGCTGGCATTAAGTGATAACCTCAACGAAAGATGGCGGACAATGCTGGAATAGAGTGGCGAAAAAGACCGCCTATTTACACAGACACGACGCGTTGGTTGAACAGCTGATTGGATGATACCGACAATTCACGAGGCTCTCAAATAAGTGTGATAACTGAGATGGCAGCTCTGATGGAGTGATGATTAAGGTGGCTATTGTGGAATGATGGCTGTGGATGTAACAGTGGAATGATAGTTGTGAAGAGGTGAAAATGAAAAAAGGGAGAGAATGCGATGATCTTAGATGCAATTAACGTTAGAGTTTATGCTGATGATAAGCGTGTGTGATATGAAAATAGGTAACAATATTAGGGTAAATGTACAGTGAAAAACTAGGAATATTACAAGAGTAAGTACCACTATGAAACTAACATGAAAGTTATGCTGAGGAAGAATGTCGACGGTCTGAATTGCCAATATAGATGTCTGCTTGATAGCCAAGAAGTACTATCGAGGGAGGGAACAGCAGTTGCAGTACCAGTACTAACATAATGTAACTCATATGGAAACAGTAAAAATGGTTTCAAGATGACTACATACTTTTTTTCTTCTTTTGTTTACAAGTGTTGTGCTGGACCAATTTTACTTAAAATCCAAATTAATTAAAGTGTTCTCATACATTACATTACTGAACTATTTTATAAGGTCATCTGGAACGCCATATCGACTTACTGCTGTTTAAACAGATATTACAGTACGCTCGGAGTGAACAAATGAACTGAAATCTGAAGTTATTTACCAGAGGTACTGCTGGTACAAGGACAGCTTAAAGTTGGCAAGAATAGTCAATTGCTAAATCCCATTTCATTGATACTAGCTGCAATTTGTGTCTGCTATGAAAATGTGCAGAACGGTTGCCCAGGTTCTGAATGTTTTGACGGAGAGTGACTGTATTGACTGATGATGGTAAAATGTCCCTTTGAGATGGTAGGTGGTTGTTGGTGGTCATTAGGCGAGAGAGTTGAGGAATAAAGGCAGTAAAGGACCAGAAAGGCTTGCTAACAACACTGGATTTAGGACGAGCAAAGGCGGCAGGGGAGCTGAGGGTGCAGTGGATGAAAACTCATAACATTAGAGAAATTACTATACAACTTTAACCTTTAATGCAGTTATTGAACAATATCTTATGGAATGTTACTTTTAAGTCACATCACTTAATGCTGTGAACCAATTTTAAGAAACAGCTAACGGGAAGGTTGATACAGGAATAATCGTGTAACAGTCTGCAACTCCTATTCATTTGGTATCTAATGCCACCCCAAACTTTTTGGTATTACGTTTATGAATTTAGTGTCTTGATTACTCTGACTTTTCATGAGCATTTGTTGGACCAGTCAACCTCCATTTGAAATACCCAATTACATTGCCATCTATGCTGTGCTTGAGGTCTCCCCTCCATGCCTTTTCATGTGAAGTAACAGATACAGAACCTACCCACTCCGTAATTCTGAAATCACCATTACGAAACTGAAATGTCTTTTTTGCACGTTCTACGACTTTTCGTGTTCCTGTTACCAAATTGATCAAAATGTTTATTTACTACTGAACATGAGTTTTCGCGTATGCATGGCAGCAACGTTAATCTAGGAAAAATGGTGCGTTCTAAATTTATCTACTGTTAATCACCATAAAATTCCTTCAAATCAGACTTTCTAATGAATGAGCATTCCACCCGAGCCGACCTT
>NC_091562.1:18989485-18991985 GCF_042767895.1 Penaeus vannamei
GTATATATATATATATATATGTATATATATGTATATATATGTATATATATGTATATATATATATATATATATATATATGTATATATATATGTATATATATATGTGTGTGTATATATATATATATATATATATATATATATATATATATATGTATATATATATTTATTGTGTATGTATCATCATCCACTGCAGGACGTAGGCCTCTCCCATTCTTTTCCAGGTTTCCCTGTCTTGCGATGTTTGTTTCTAGTCTTGGCCCACAAATTTCGCTATTTCGTCGTGCCATCGTGTCATTGGTCTGGCTCTTGGCCTCTTTAAGTTATTTATAGTCCAGTCTGTTACTTTGTTTGTCCATCTGTCGTCTTGTCTCCGACATACATGGCCTGCCCATTGCCATTTCTTCTTTTTAATGCTCTTGAGTATATCTTCTACCCTCGTTTGTTCTCTGATCCACGTCGCCCTCTTCCGATCTCCCAGGCTAATTCCCATCATCGATCTTTCCATCCCTCTCTGGGCGCTTATTAGTTTCCTCTCCAGTAACCTGGTTGTAGTCCATGTTTCTGACCCATAGGTCATAACTGGGAGGACGCATTGATTAAAGACTTTTCTTTTTAAGCACAATGGCAAGGAACCTCTTAGTGTGCTACTGTGCCTGCCGAAGGCACTCCAGCCTAGACTGATTCGTCGCTTTATTTCCTGTTCACTTGATGTGCCTGTCTGCACGAGTTGTCCTAGGTATATATACCTATCTACTATCTCTAGTGCTTCGCCTTGTACATGTATTTGTTGAGTGGGACTCTGCTGTTGAACATAACCTTAGTCTTTTTCTTGTTCATCTTAAGTCCGACTTTCAGGCTTTCTCTATTCAGATCGTTTATTAATTGCTGCAGTTCATCAGCTGATTCACTAAGGAGAACAATGTCGTCTGCAAATCTTAGGTTTGATACCCTTCCCTTCCCATTCTAGTTTCTTGAATATTTCCTCGAGGCAGGCTGTAAACAGCTTTGGTGAGATGGTGTCGCCCTGTCTAACGCCTTTCTTAATTGGTATTTTATCGGTTTCTGTGTGGAGTTTGATGGTTGCTGTCCCATCTTTGTATATATCTTCCAATATATTACAATATACCTCCTCAACTCCCTGTTGTTGAATAGCACCTAATACTGCTGGTATTTGTACAGAGTCAAATGCCTTTTCATAATCGATGAATGCCATACACAGGGGTTTCCTATATTCGTTTACTTTTTCTCTTATTTGGGTGAGCGTGTGGATGTAATCTGTTGTTGAGAATCCGCTGCGGAAGCCTGCCTGTTCTCTAGGCTGGCTGGAATCCAGACTGTCAGAGATGCGAGCTGTAATGACTTTCGTGAACAGTTTGTAAGTAACCGAAAGGAGGCTTATGGGTCGGTAATTTTTAAAATCCTTTTTATCGCCTTTTTGTGTAACAAGATAATTGTTGCATTTTTCCAGGCTTTCGGAGTTTTTCCGCTGAGAAGACATTTGTTAAAAAGATTGGCTAGTTTCACTGTTGCGATGTCTCCTGGATCTAATATGTCTATACTAATTCTGTCTTCGCCTGGTGTTTTCCCTCTCTTCATGCCTGTAAGTGCTCTTTTTATTTCTTCTTTTGTGATATTAGTTATGTCGCTAGTTACCGCGTTTGCTTCTATTTGTGGCTGTTCGTTTGAGTTGTATAGATCCCTGTAAAAGTCTTCCACTACTTTGATGATTTCATTCTTGTTTTATGTTACTTCTCCGTCTGGTTTCTTAATTGCATACATTTGATTTCTCCCTATTCCTAGTCTTCTTTTATCTGCTTTCATGCTGGTACCTGGAATCACTGCTTCATTTATTATTTGAGTATTGAATTTCCGTACATCTTCCCTCTTCTTTTTATTTATAGTCTTTGTTAGTTCAACCAATTCTATCTTGTCCCTATTTGACGATACTTTCATGTCTCTACGTTTTTGCATAAGCTGTTTAGTTTCTACCGAGAGCTTGCTGGAGCTTCGATTGTCTTTCTTTCCCCCTACTTCAAGTGCAGCTTCTTTTATTATGTCATTGAACTGTTTATTGATTTGGTCGATGTTGAGATCTTCGTCGCGGAGGAGTGAATATCTGTTTTGGATGTTTAGGCTAAATTCTGTTGCTCTGATCCTCAAGTTAGCCAAGTTTGGCTGTGGTTTACTCATTAGTTTGTTCCTTTCCCTTCTGAGATGTATTTTAATTTCGCCTCTCACCATTCTATGGTCGCTGCCTACATTTACTTTATTTATAACCTCTACATTTTTTATTATATCGCGCCTATTTGAAATTATGAAGTCAATTTCGTTTTTGACGTCAGAAGGCGACTTCCATGTCCACTTCCATTCTAGTCTTTTTTCGAAGAATGTATTCATGATACTGAGTGATCGAGCCTCCGCAAAGTCGACTAGCATTTGTCCCCTCTCGTTCCTAGTGCCTGTTCCATGGTTCCCTACTGCGGTTTCGCCTTCTGTCTTTT
>NC_091562.1:19044666-19052166 GCF_042767895.1 Penaeus vannamei
GCTTCGTACTGTGTGACTCCTTGGTTATGTATAGAACAAGCCAGACCGCTTTTTCTTCCGCGTTCTAAATCCCTCCGCTTCTCCTCGGGTTGTGGGAGTCGCGGTAAGTTTCGTTAGTGAACCTGTAAGATGGATAATTTATTAGCTTGGTCGCCTGCACGATGGAGTCGGGAGACGGCGTCAGTGCTTGTTGGCAAAAGCAACGTCAACACAACAGGGTCTGTTAAGGGCGATCGCAAGCGGCAGAGTTGCCAATTAAGCGACACAAAAATCGGTGCATGGACCCATTTTGCATGGAACTGCTCCGTGCCCCGCCTTAAGAGGTATATCTCCTTACTGATCCCGCGCATGCACATCGATATTTGCACCTTTTGGCTATACACATTACTCAAATGTTTAACTTCGTCTTCCATTTTTTCTTCTTTAAATTCCGTCGGAAGAACATGTCTAAAGCTTCCACTTATTACACTGTCTACTCGGAATCGTTTTCACAGAATGTAAAATGTTGCACGCCCATTAATGCTCCGGCCTTTAAAACATATTTTGCATAGATGATAGGAGTAAGTGAAGGGCTCGTTTGCCGATATGACAAGCTGAGGAGACGATCGCCTAACAAGCCGACCCTCGCCGACAGGATGCTAACCCAATGAGGAGCTTTTTTCTCGTCAGGGGAAATTATTATGGGCAAGGTCGGCCGTGGACGACGGTTTAAAAATAGCCCGCTCTGACACACCAAACACCACCCCTTACCGCCCGGCACCTGTCTTCTAGGGACACTGTCCTTGGCCGCCCGGCACCTGTCTTCTAGGGACACTGTCCTTGGCCGCCCGGCACCTGTCTTCTAGGGACACCGTCCTTGGCCGCCCGGCACCCGTCTTCTAGGGACGCTGTCCTTGGCCGCCCGGCACCTGTCTTCTAGGGACACCGTCCTTGGCCGCCCCGGCACCTGTCTTCTAGGGACACCGTCCTTGGCCGCCCGGCACCCGTCTTCTAGGGACACTGTCCTTGGCCGCCCGGCACCTGTCTTCTAGGGACACTGTCCTTGGCCGCCCGGCACCCGTCTTCTAGGGACACCGTCCTTGGCCGCCCGGCACCCGTCTTCTAGGGACACTGTCCTTGGCCGCCCGGCACCCGTCTTCTAGGGACACCGTCCTTGGCCGCCCCGGCACCTGTCTTCTAGGGACACCGTCCTTAGGCGCCCGGCACCTATCTTCTAGGGACACCGTCCTTGGCCGCCCGGCACCTGTCTTCTAGGGACACCGTCCTTGGCCGCCCGGCACCCGTCTTCTAGGGCCACTGTCCTTGGCCGCCCGGCACCCGTCTTCTAGGGACACCGTCCTTGGCCGCCCCGGCACCTGTCTTCTAGGGACACCGTCCTTAGGCGCCCGGCACCTGTCTTCTAAGGACACCGTCCTTGGCCGCCCGGCACCTCTGCTAGGGACACCGTCCTTGGCCGCCCCGGCACCTCTCTTCTAGGGACACCGTCCTTGGCCGCCCGGCACCTGTCTTCTAGGGACACCGTCCTTGGCTGCCCCGGCACCTGTCTTCTAGGGACACCGTCCTTGGCCGCCCGGCACCCGTCTTCTAGGGACACTGTCCTTGGCCGCCCGGCACCTCTCTTCTAGGGACACCGTCCTTGGCGCTCCGGCACCTGTCTTCTAGGGACACCGTCCTTGGCCGCCCGGCACCTGTCTTCTAGGGACACCGTCCTTGGCCGCCCGGCACCTCTGCTAGGGACACCGTCCTTGGCCGCCCCGGCACCTCTCTTCTAGGGACACCGTCCTTGGCCGCCCGGCACCCGTCTTCTAGGGACACTGTCCTTGGCCGCCCGGCACCCGTCTTCTAGGGACACCGTCCTTGGCCGCCCCGGCACCTGTCTTCTAGGGACACCGTCCTTAGGCGCCCGGCACCTGTCTTCTAGGGACACCGCCCTTGGCCGCCCGGCACCTCTGCTAGGGACACCGTCCTTGGCCGCCCCGGCACCTGTCTTCTAGGGACACCGTCCTTGGCCGCCCGGCACCTGTCTTCTAGGGACACCGTCCTTGGCTGCCCCGGCACCTGTCTTCTAGGGACACCGTCCTTGGCCGCCCGGCACCCGTCTTCTAGGGACACTGTCCTTGGCCGCCCGGCACCTCTCTTCTAGGGACACCGTCCTTGGCGCTCCGGCACCTGTCTTCTAGGGACACCGTCCTTGGCCGCCCGGCACCTGTCTTCTAGGGACACCGTCCTTGGCCGCCCGGCACCTCTGCTAGGGACACCGTCCTTGGCCGCCCCGGCACCTCTCTTCTAGGGACACTGTCCTTGGCCGCCCGGCACCTGTCTTCTAGGGACACTGTCTTTGGCCGCCCGGCACCTGTCTTCTAGGGACACCGTCCTTGGCCGCCTGGCACCCGTCTTCTAGGAACACCATCTTTGGCCGCCCGGCACCCGTCTTCTAGGGACACCGTCCTTAGCCGCCCGGCACCTGTGTTCTAGGGACACTGTCCTTGGCCTCCCGGCACCTGTCTTCTAGGGACACCATCCTTGGCCGCCCGGCACCTGTCTTCTAGGGACACTGTCCTTAGCCGCCCGGCACCTGCCTTCTAGGGACACCGTCCTTGGCCGCCCGGCATCTCTTCTAGGGACACCGTCTTTGGCCGCCCAGCACCTCTTCTAGGGACACCGTCCTTGGCCGCCTGGCACCTCTTCTAGGGACACCGTCCTTGGCCGCCCAGCACCTCTTCTAGGGACACCGTCCTTGGCCGCCCGGCACCTGTCTTCTAGGGACACCGTCCTTGGCCGACCGGCACCTGTCTTCTAGGGACACCGTCCTTTGCCGCCCAGCACCTCTTCTAGGGACACCGTCCTTGGCCGCCCGGCAACTCTTCTAGGGATACCGTCCTTGGCCGCCCGGCACCTCTTCTAGGGACACCGTCTTTGGCCGCCCAGCACCTCTTCTAGGGACACCGTCCTTGGCCGTCCAGCACCTCTTCTAGGGACACCGTCCTTGGCCGCCCGGCACCTGTCTTCTAGGGACACCGTCCTTGGCCGCCCGGCACCTGTCTTCTAGGGACACCGTCCTTGGCCGCCCAGCACCTCTTCTAGGGACACCGTCCTTGGCCGCCCGGCACCTCTTCTAGGGACACCGTCCTTGGCCGCCCGGCACCTGTCTTCTAGGGACACCGTCCTTGGCCGCCCGGCACCTGTCTTCTAGGGACACCGTCCTTGGCCGCCTGGCACCTGTCTTCTAGGGACACCATCCTTGGCCGCCCGGCACCTGTCTTCTAGGGACACCGTCCTTGGCCGCCCGGCACCTGTCTTCTAGGGACACCATCCTTGGCCGCCCGGCACCTGTCTTCTAGGGACACCGTCCTTGGCCGCCCGGCACCTCTTCTAGGGACACCGCCCCGGCACCTGTTTTCTAGGGACGCCGTCCTTGGCCGCCCGGCACCTGTCTTCTAGGGACACCGTCCTTGGCCGCCCCGGCACCTCTTCTAGGGACACCGTCCTTGGCCGCCCGGCACCTCTTCTAGGGACACCGTCCTTGGCCGCCCGGCACCTCTTCTAGGGACACCGTCCTTGGCCGCCCGGCACCTCTTCTAGGGACACCGTCCTTAGCCGCCCGGCACCTCTTCTAGGGACACCGTCTTTGGCTGCCTGGCACCTGTCTTCTAGGGACACCGTCCTTGGCCGCCCAGCACCTGTCTTCTAGGGACACCGTCCTTGGCCGCCTGGCACCTGTCTTCTAGGGACACCGTCCTTGGCCGCCCGGCACCTGTCTTCTAGGGACACCGTCCTTGGCCGCCCGGCACCTGTCTTCTAGGGACACCGTCCTTGGCCGCCCGGCACCCGTCTTCTAGGGACACCGTCCTTGGCCGCCCCTGCACCTGTCTTCTAGGGACACCGTCCTTGGCCGCCCGGCACCCGTCTTCTAGGGACACCGTCCTTAGCCGCCCGGTACCTGTTTTCTAGGGACACCGTCCTTGCCCGCCCGGCACCTGTCTTCTAGGGACACCGTTCTTGGCCGCCCCGGCACCCGTCTTCTAGGGACACCGTCCTTGGCCGCCCGGCACCTGTCTTCTAGGGACACCGTCCTTGGCCGCCCGGCACCCGTCTTCTAGGGACACCGTCCTTGGCCGCCCGGCACCTGTTTTCTAGGGACACCGTCCTTGGCCGCCCGGCACCTGTCTTCTAGGGACACCGTTCTTGGCCGCCCCGGCACCCGTCTTCTAGGGACACCGTCCTTGGCCGCCCGGCACCTGTCTTCTAGGGACACCGTCCTTGGCCGCCCGGCACCTGTCTTCTAGGGACACCGTCCTTGGCCGCCCGGCACCTGTCTTCTAGGGACACCGTCCTTGGCCGCCCGGTACCTGTTTTCTAGGGACACCGTCCTTGGCCGCCCGGCACCTGTCTTCTAGGGACACCGTTCTTGGCCGCCCCGGCACCCGTCTTCTAGGGACACCGTCCTTGGCCGCCCGGCACCCGTCTTCTAGGGACACCGTCCTTGGCCGCCCGGCACCCGTCTTCTAGGGACACCGTCCTTGGCCGCCCGGTACCTGTTTTCTAGGGACACCGTCCTTGGCCGCCCCGGCACCCGTCTTCTAATCAGCCGTAAGGTCTCTTCGCGCGATCATGATGTGGTTTCTTGAAGATTCTGGCGCTCATTTCCCTCCTCGAAATGCGCGACCAAGCTGCGGTGGATCGACGCCATTTGATGTGCGAAGGGACTGCCCGCCGACCACTTTTTTGCCGCCCGACTGGGAGTTGTAGATACGCGACCTCTTACCTGAAACCGGTGATTGCCTCTGCTACGTATATATCTCGTCTAATCACTCGCTTTAGATCTGCGAGTCTCGGTATCCCTTGGGTTAAAAAAAAACGCATATATCTTCCATCTGCAACGTTGCTTGTCTCTTGTCTGACAACTCGACACTCGCAGGCGAAAACTTGTAAAACCTGCATCTGTGTGCGGCGATAATGATTTCAGTTCAGTCGTCGTGGGTTATCATTCATCTGTCAACGAGAAACCAGCTTTTATATGCGAGATATGGCAGTTATTATGTTCACGAGCTGCAGTGACTTGGCTTGGGAGAGACCCGTATACCGTGTTTATTTTTCGTGTTTTTACAGTACGCGCGAGTGGCCTTACCGCCAGGCACTCAAGGTCGTTCGCTTTTCGATTAAGCGGTGAAGCCGTATCTTCATAGCAAGACACACAAGATAGTTCAAATCCTTTATTTACTGCTGCCAAACACAATCCATTAATCTGCCTCGGCATATCACGGCTCCACGAAGCACTACATCATCTTGTTCCAGATACCACAGAGTGCCGATGCGAGGAAAGCAAACGCTAAGAATCTGGCCTCACCCAGGGGTCAACGTAAAGTTCAGGCCCTGTACCCGATGACCTGGCCGCCTCCCACACTAGTGTTTCCCTAACCCGAGGCAGCGGTCGGGCCTGGCGTTGTCCTACTGACCAGAGTAAGTCTCTTGTATGAGAGACTTCGTACAAGAAACCCTGCTGTTTTATGTCATTAACGCCCATCAAGGCAAAGCGACCTACCACTTAGCATACCAGGAATTTGTTATATATGAAGCGATCGTTTTCATCTTTGCCATTCCTTCCCTGCAAGATCCCACTTGCTTGCATAGTTCCTTCAGCCCGGACCATTATTTCTTTTACTTTCTTCTTCTCCCCCTTCCTCCCATCTGAAACCACTCGTGCAAACCAACGCACAAACTCTCCCCGCTTACGTCACCCTTTTTATGAAGGCGATAACTTAAGCTCACACAATGTAAACATGACTGTTAATTGAGAAGTTATACGTTTCGATACCAGCCTGGACCAGACCCTCGATGACACCGGTGGATGTTAAAACGCTTTTCTTCTGTAGTCATTGTCTTCGTTTCATTCGTTTTCTTTCGTTTTTTGTTGATATTCGGTCTGAAGGATAATCTTCATAACTGTAACCGTAAAAGATGTAATTGTAAGGTCGTTGTCTGGATAGCGTTGAAGTAAAAAGGGATAAAGACAACAGTGGCAATGTTATTATTTTTGCTTTAGAGAGGCTAACGCTCCTTCAAGTACAATCGCTACTGCTGCTCCTATAAATGTCACGATTTATATTCCGATGACTAGATAATTAGTATTACTACTACTACTACTATATGCACCATAAATCTTCTCTTTTACCCTCGCTACTAGAAATTACATTAGGCATAATCCTAGTAATAACAATGAGGATAGAAATGATACTTAAATATCTTTGAAACATATGGTGATGTTCATGAAATTAATGATAGTAGCATCGATGGTAATAATGACAATAACGGTTATACTGGTGTTGACGATAAAAAACAATGATAATGATAATAATATCAATAGTAATGATAATGATGATAATTATGAAAATAATAATGGTGATATTGATAATGATGATAATAATTACGATGATTATGATGATCATCATCATGATAATAAAAGTGATAATGATAATGATAATAATGATAGTGATGATGATAAAATAATGATAATAATGATAATAATTATGATAATAATAATATCAAAATAATAATAACAATGATAGTAAAGATGATAATGATGATAACAACAAGAATATTGATAATGACAAAGATTATGATTGTGATAATAAGAACAACAACTATAATAATAACACGGAGAAAAATCAGAAGAGCTAGAAATTATGATTTGCAATTTTGTGACATAAATCCTTGTTGCCTGTGCAATTGGAATACAATCTATAGACCTAATTCTTTGCTACAGTGTTATTACCTACCTTACTTATCAGTGTTCATTGATTAAACTTATGGATCTGACTGCCTGAGCACTTTAAAAGAGCAATTGTCAATGACTAAATTCCGGTTCAGCCTTTCTGTCCGAAGTAAACTTGATGCTGGGATCACGAGGGGCTCACTTCACCCCTCCACTCCCCCTTCCTCCACCTCCTACTATTCTCTTTCTTTCCCTTTGCCTTCCCTCTCCCTCACTCTCTTCCCTTTCCACCCTCATTTCGCCTCCTCGCCCTTATCCTTTCCCTTTCCCCCTCTCTCCCTTTCTTCTTTCAGTCCCCTTTCCCTTCTTCCTTCCTTTCACCATCCCTTCATGCCTTCGTTCTTAACATAATGTGCACAGACTGACGGTCTAATATCTTCAACGCAGAGTACTTGCCTCGCACTCATATGAAGATTAAGTAGGTACGTGAGAACAAACAAAAAAATTATTACAGGTAATAAAATTATTGTTAATAATAACATAGTTGACGATAAGGACTACGACAATGACAATAAGAATGACAATGACAGTTGGGATGACATTATTGATAATAACAACAATAATGATCATAATAGAAAAGGATTCTGATTGATTCGTAATATAATGTGTGTGTGATTCTTTAATTTATATTTTCTCAGTTATCACCCAAAATGAAGCGATCTGAACTTTGCTTTCACATGGAATATAGTTTTGAAATGTGACTCCAGGCGCAACGCACTTCAAGGCCG
>NC_091562.1:19059666-19069666 GCF_042767895.1 Penaeus vannamei
CACTCTCACTCCCTCATCTCACTCTCCCTCCCTCATCTCACTCTCCATCCCTCATCTCACTCTCCCTCCCTCATCTCACTCTCCCTCCCTCATCTCACTCTCCCTCCCTCATCGCACTCTCCCTTCCTCATCTCACTCTCCCTCCTTCAGCTCACTCTCCCTCCCTCATCTCACTCTCCCTCCCTCATCTCACTCTCCCTTCCTCATCTCACTCTCCCTCCCTCATCTCACTCTCCCTCCCTCATCTCACTTTCGCTCTTTCATCGCACTCTCCCTCCCTCATATCACTCTTCCTCCCTCATCTCACTCTCCCTCCCTCATCTCACGCCCCCTCTTTCATCGCACTCTCCCTCCCTCATATCACTCTTCCTCCTTCAGCTCACTCGCCCTCCCTCATCTCACTCTCCCTCCCTCATCTCACTCTCCCTCCATCATCTCACTCTCCCTTTCTCATTCACTCTCCTTCCCTCATCTCACTCTCCCTCCCTCATCTCACTCTCCCTCCCTCATCTCACTCTCCCTCCCTCATCTCACTCTCCCTCCCTCATCTCACTCTCGCTCTTTCATCGCACTCTCCCTCCATCATCTCACTCTCCCTCCCTCATCTCACTCTCCCTCCCTCATCTCACTCTCCCTCCCTCATCTCACTCTCCCTCCCTCATCTCACTCTCCCTCCCTCATCTCACTCTCCCTCCCTCATCTCACTCTCCCTCCCTCATCTCACTCTCCCTCCCTCATCTCACTCTCCCTCCCTCATCTCACTCTCGCTCTTTCATCGCACTCTCCCTCCCTCATCTCACTCTCCCTCCCTCATCTCACTCTCCCTCCATCTCACTCTCGCTCTTTCATCGCACTCTCCTTCCCTCATCTCACTCTCCCTCCCTCATCTCACTCTCCCTCCCTCATCTCACTCTCCCTCCCTCATCTCACTCTCCCTCCCTCATCTCACTCTTCCTCCTTCAGCTCACTCTCCCTCCCTTATGTCACTCTCCCTCCCTCATCGCACTCTCCCTCCCTCATCTCACTCTCCCTCCCTCATCTCACTCTCCCTCCCTCATCTCACTCTTCCTCCTTCAGCGTGGTTCCTCTCACCTTCAGAGCCATAAATCCAAGCTTTGACCCCATTCCCGGCTCGTAATTCCCACCCATTCTCGGTCCGAGTTTAAGGCTAGCTCGAGATGTGATGTCCACCCTCCCCCCCCCCTTCCCCCCGACACGTTGCTTTCCAATCCAGGTACTATTTATTCCATTTTATTTGAATAGCTAATTTTATCTTTTCAACTTATGTTCTCACTGTCTGTGCGTAAACTTACATGGTTTCGTAGAGCCCTTATTTCAATCCGGATAGATAGATAGATAGATGGATGGATAGATAGATAGATAGATAGATAGATAGATAGATAGATAGATAGATAGATAGATAGATAGATAGATAGATAGATAGATAGATAGATGGATGGATGGATGGATGGATGGATGGATGGATGGATGGATGGATGGATGGATGGATGGATGGATGGATGGATAGATAGATAGATAGATAGATAGATAGGTAGATAGATAGATAGATAGATAGATAGATAGATAGATAGATAGATAGATAGATAGATAGATAGATAGATAGATAGATAGATAGATGGATGGATGGATGGATGGATGGATGGATAGATAGATAAATAGATGGATGGATAGATAGGTAGATAGATGGATAGATGGATAGATAGATAGATAAATAGATAGATGGATGGATAGATAGATAAATAGATGGATGGATGGATAGATAGATAGATAAATAGATAGATGGATAGATAGGTAGATGGATGGATGGATAGATAGATAGATAAATAGATGAATAGATAGATGGATAGATAGATAGAGAAATGGATGGATGGATAGATATATAGATAGATAGATGGATGGATGGATTGATAGGTAGATAGATAAATAGATTTTTACATACATAGACAGATAGGCAGATAATTGAATAGATAGATAGGTAAGTAAGTAGGTAGGTAGACAGACAGATAGACAGTTAGACAGACAGATCAAGATGCCAAGAAACAGACTGACATGTAAAAGGCTGAAAAGACATCGCTATAGTTTGTGCATGTGCGGGCGCATTTCTCATTACTCCCAAAAGTCTTTAAGATTCTGAGAACCGTTCGACCATTTGCTTCAACATGTTGTTCATCTGTGTTGCGAAAGGGCTTTACTATCTGCAACATGAACTGTTCTGGCAGAAAGTTGAATAACAAGTACGACATTCAAGCGATGCAGAACATCACACGTGGGAAACATTAACCAAATCGACGAAGTTCCACGTACGCCTAATGGCATCCGGAGGGAAATCATATAATTTCTAGGCTGAGCATAAACATAATTGTTTATCAGATTGGAGAATGCGCTGCAGATGCCTTTGGATCGTGTAATGAAACGATGATGTTAGTTAAAAGAGGTTTTGCTTGGCAGCAGAGGCAGCGATCATGACCGGGACTCGAAGGACACTCGAGGACACGAGGCCAGCAGAGAAGCCCCAACAGCGGCGTCCAGCAGGTAGAATCGAAAGCAGAAGCGGAAGCGGGTTCAGCGGCGGCGTGTGGAGCGGCAGAGGTTGAAGCAAGAGTTGGCCGCGCGCCGGAAGATAAGCGGTGACTGAGACGGCCGGGGAGGCGCTCCGACTGCGCTCGGGGGAGATGGCTTGATATGACGATGTATGGCTCATATCAAGGAGGGAGAATACGCGGACGCTGAAGCGACTCCTGGACCTGCCTTCCCCTGTCTCTTAAAATGACTCGACTCCAGAAGCTGTTTGCAATCTAGCCCCTTATCGGATTCTGATAGTTAACTTCGTTAAAAAAAAAAAAAAAAGAAATACTGTTTCACAGCGTATTACAGCGTATTACAGCGTGTTTTTCTGTATCGATTATCCCAGCAATCCACTTCCGCCTGCCAAGGTGGAGATGGAGTTCAAAATGCACCTGGGGGTCGCACCAGCCTTAGCCCGTGCTTCTTCTGCAGATTGGGCTCCTTCTATTTGCATCAGCGAGTAAAAGATTGGGAATCATGATTACTGTAGAAAAACTGCAGAAGAATTTATGTTTCTCCACATACGTGCACGCGCGCACACACACACACACACTCTCTCTCTCACACTTTCACTCTCAATTATAGACACACACACACTCTCTCTTTCCCTCTCTCGCGCGCGCAAGAGAAAGAGAAAGAGAGATACTGACCTCCCTCTCACCCTTCTACATAAATTTCACAGCATGCGAAGCCGTCAGTACCACACACACACACTTGAAACTTTTATCTTTAGAACTGCACGCCCACATATGTCGCTTTCTTTTACCCCCCCCCCCCCTCTAAGCCAACAAGCCCGTGACCTAGACAAATGTTTCCTTCTGATCAGACTTGAAAACCAAAACAACAAGGAAACAACCTATTTCTCCCTCCTTTGCCTTTGTTTGAAAACAAAAACAATGAAAAAAGAAGAAGAAGCACGAAAAATTGAGAGAACGAAGCAAATGTGGGAAGGATCTGTGCCGGATTTAGCCGGTGTGTTTCCGTGCCGTGTGTTTATTCATTCATTTATATATCAATCTACATTTCTGCTCTCGCTGCCACTTTTTCTTTCAGTGCACATGTAAAGGCCATGTGTCCATACTCTCTCCTTTTAGTATCAAAGTTACATATTTTATGAAACTAAACACAGTAGCTTTTGAAGAATTCTTTGTTTTTGTCTGTTTACTAATGCTGCTATCTTTTTTAGTACCTCTGTACAGATCATACATCTTGCTTTTTTCTATGAAACGTTTATTTCTTAAATTTCACGGTCACAGACATTTTTAGGAGGTTTTGTTTGTTTGCTTTTCCATATTTGTTGTTTATTGCCTGTCGTGTGTGAATTGAGCTTCTTAATTTATCACCTGTCGCCTCTTATTTCCCCCTCCTTACATTATCACCTCCGTCATCAATATTCTTCCTTCCCCCTTTTTTGTCAGATTCTCCTTCACTTTGAAATTCCGTGGCCATCCGCCATCATCATTCTTCCCAGGACACAAAACAATGGCCACTTTTGCTCGTATGTGTACGATTTTTCTTCTTTTTCTTCCCTCGTCCGTTCTTCTTTTCCCGTCCTTGCCAGGCGTGTTCATTTCTCTATTTTTCCGCGACAGTAATCTGATATAAAAATGCTTCTCGATTAATCTGCCTCCGCCGAAGACGCCGCTCGCGGCCGGACACTCCGTCATTCGGCTTATCTGCCGCGGCCGCTGCGAGATTTATTTGTCGTCGCTTGACTGATTTTTGGACTTCGAGAGCGAACGTTTATCTAATTAACATTTTAACGACCGGTAACTCGCAGTAGCACGACTCGCTGGCGGCGGCGGCGACGTTGGCGGTGCCAGGGAAGCCACAGCGGCGCGATGGTGAGGAAGGGACGAGCGCCCGGATGGCGATGGTGCCAGAGAATATCATACTTGGACGGCGTCGGAAGCACCACATCTGTGGCGCCGCGGGCGGCCACAGCATTGATTGCTGGATATTGAAAGCTCTTCTTGACAGGAGAGGAGCTGCGTCCTCACCCCGCGCTCCTTGTCTACGTTCTCATTCGAGGATTCTCGGTCACCATCGTTAATCTTTTTTATATATCAATCTACCATATATATATATATATATATATATATATATATATATATATATATATATATATATATATATATATATATATATATATATATATATATATATATATATATATATATATATATATATATATATATATATAAGTGTGTGTGTGTGTGTGTGTGTGTGTGTGTGTGTGTGTATGTGTGTGTGTGTATGCGTGTGTGTATGTGTGTGTGTGTATGTGTGTGTGTGTGTGTGTGTGTGTGTGTGTGTGTGTGTGTGTGTGTGTGTGTGTGTGTGTGTGTGTGTGTGTGTGTGTGCTATACCTGAATACCAAAAGGATATTGAATAGAATTAAGTATAGAAAAAAACAAATCTCTTCTTCCCATGAGTACAAGCACATAACAGCACACACACACACGCACACACACACACATACGCACAAGCACGCACTCACTCGCTCTCTTTTGTCTCTGTGCCAGGTTGCAGCAGTGCCTAAATCTTTGTGCCTACTCATGTCACACCACTATTTTGGTGTTTGCTTTCCTCCGTAAAACGGCACCTTCTCTTTACGCCTTCTCCGCAGGTACTCCATCCGCCAAATTAGCTCCTGCCTTCTAGGCAGACGAGCGCAGTTACAGAGACGGACATGTACAGCTTGTATCCACACACGTGTTGGCAATGGTCGCGTTCATAAGGTGTGTGCACTTGTGGATGCATGTGCGTAAAGACGCCAGCCATGGAGGCGTCGCACGCACACCTGTATGGATGCCATCATGTCCCTCACATATTCACACACGTTTCTTGTGTGCCTGCGTTCCCTGCATCGGCGACAACGACGACGCTGCCTCGCTCTGCCTCTGCCCGGCGTGGGCGCCCCGTCGAAGCGAAGAGCACGTAGCGCAACCAGGAACCGGATCCGGACCATTTTAATTGAACCCGTGATCAGTATTGATCGTGTTATTCCCCGAATATGTCGATATAATGAATCATTTTTCGATCTGCGGCGATAATGGATCTATTACGACAACGTGAGATGCACCTCGGATCGTCCCTTCGAGACATCCTGGTGCGTGCATCTCCGGGAGTGTGCGCGTGAGTGTGTTTCTATATGGAGGATTCCGTGTGTGGTATGTGTATGTTTCTGTGTAGGTGCGAATGGCTTGGCAAAAGGGAACAGACAAGGAAAGAGATTGGTAAGTGGAAAGTCGAGAGTATACAGAGCTAGAGGTGGAGCTCGATAAAGTTATGCACAGGAACAGCTGTCTACGTCAGTCAGATTACATATCATCTGGGATATAGGTCAGTCTAGATTTAAATATGCTAAAGGATGTCGATGATGTTTTTTAGTCACATGCGTCAATCGGACGAACACTAATTAACCACACGTTTCAATGGACTATATGTCACGTGATCTAAGTCCTTAGTCATTTCCTGGTTGTAGGCTTCGAAACCAGCGTCCTTCGCACGTCTCACTCAGCCCAGTCTGATCCCAAGTACTTTGCTCATGACTGCTGCAATGCATACCCGGATATTGCAATTATTACGTCTATAAAAGGAGTGAAACACTGATATGGTATTTCATTAACAGTCACATAATAATGGTTATGATGTTGTAATTACCTTTCCAATACATTCCCACTGTTACATGTATTGCTAGTCATGTATGATATCACATACATCATTATGAACAAACGCTTACTTTACAGTTCGATCTTCTCCACTTTTCCCTTACTTTGTGCCTGCCTTTAGCTTTGGCTATTCGTCTTTCTTCCCTTTTTCCCTCTCCAATCTTCCCCGGGCCTCCCCCTTCTCAACCTCCTCCTCTTCCTATTCCTCTCCTCCTCTTCCATCTCCTCCTTCTCAGCCACCACCTCATCCTACTCCTTTTCTTTCTCATTCTCCTCCTCCTCCTAATCCTCTTCCCCCTCCTCCCTCCCCTCCCCCTCCTCTTCCGCCTCCTCCTCTCCTTCTTCTTCCTTTTTCCTCCTCTTTCTCCTCCTCCTCTTCATCCTCCTCCTTCTTTTCCTCCTCTTCATCTTCCTCCTCCTCCTCCTCCTCCTCTTTCTCCTCTTCCTCCTCCTCTCCCTCCTCCTTGTCCTCATCGGCGTCGTCGTCCACCTTCTCCTCTTCCTCCTCTCCCTCCTCTTCTTCCTCCTTCTCCTCCTCTCCCTCCTGCTCCTCTTCCTCTTCCTCCTCCTCTTCCTCCACCTCTTCTTCCTCCTCTTCCTCCTTCTTCTTCCTCCTCTTCCTCCTCCTCTTCCTCCTCCTCTTCCTCCTCCTCCTCCTCCTCCTCCTCCTCCTCCTTCTCTTCCTGCTCCTCCTACTCTTCTTCCTCCTCCTACTCTTCCTCCTCCTCCTTCTACTCTTCTTCTTCCTCCTTTTCTTCCTTTTCTTTGCTTTAATCCGTAGTGGGGTCGGCAATTCAAATACGCTGCTCCCAACTTGGTCTGTCCTGTGCATCCTCGTCTCTCATTTACAATCATCCATCATATAGTGTGAAGATGGGATTCTATCTGCTGATGTTCTTGCTATCACCAACCAGATATTGGATATGAGTCGTCGGGCATCGAGGTGACCTTCCTTGCCCAGGGGAACAACGCGCTGGCCGTGACTCGAACCTTCGAACTCAGATTGTTATGACGAACGCAAAAAACTTTGTCAAAGAGAATTCCAGACAAATGGCAGTAAACAGTGTCAGAGAACTATACTCTGATTTTGTATGCTTATAATGGACGGGATTATTTTGACATATGTACTTAAGCCAAACATAAAGTTGCTGGATTAGACCAGCAAGCACCTGTCGAATCGGAATCCCATTATTCCAAAAAGGGATGAACAGAAACAGTACGAAGAGGTCTTGAAAAAATAATTGAATTCTAGCTTGATAAACTGCCCGCTGAGAAACCGGACGAGCTACTTCTAGAAAAACTACTGTAAGGTTATGTGAATGAGGAACCCAAAGGAAGCCAACCGTGAGGCGGAAGACTTCAGGCTTAGGGGCCAAGGAAAATGAGGGGGCCCCGTTCGTTCCTCGCAAAGGGGGTGATGGGACCAAGCTGAAGGCTCGGAACCAACACGACCTCACAAGCCAAATTATCCCCGGAGTTGCAGGTCTACCAGGAGCGTGACCAATATGAAGATTGGTACATAAAATACAATAAAAATAAATCCTAAAATGAACTGTAAAATCAAACAATGTGCAGAAGGCACCAAAGTAAAACTGAAATTAAAACGTAAAAATATTACAAGTGCCAGAAGGGCTAAATAAAATATGCCAGAAGGGCTTAAATACAGTAAAACTTGCCAGAAGGGCTGAACAATTATTAAAAATATGCCAGAAGGGCTTAAAAACAGTAAAAAGAACTGGCATCTATGTTAAAATACGTAAAATGACACCAACAAGGAGTAGAGGTAAGAGATACCTTGAAGAAAAGTAAATGAAAAGATCGTAAAACCAGAAAAGTAAAAAGTAAAAGCTGAAGTAAAAGTCCAGGTAAAGGACGAGTAAAAGGGTAAAACGAATAAAAGAAAGTAGTAAAAGGAACCAGTAAAAGTAAGTAAAATTCAGAGTAAGTAAAAAGTAAAAGTAAAGGCACACATGGTTCAAGGTAAAAAAATAGAGTAAAACAGTAAAATAACACGTCCAGCATAAATACACCTAGGCAAGTAAAAGGGGCAGTACAACCTTGTTTCAGCATCCGAGGTGTAGAATCCAGACAGGTAAATCCATAGGGTAAAGTCACAACACAGTCAGAGTATCCACTTCGTTTATTTGGCAAAAACATGGGGGTTACATTGGTTCACGCGGACGGAGTGGTAGCGGTAAAAATGATTAAAACAATAAATAGGAAATATTAAAATAAAAGAAAATATACACAAGATAAAACAAAAGGTAAAAGCAATAAAACATCACAAGAAATAAATGGGAAAATAATAATTAGCATAAAAAATACGTAAAACCATCTGCTGCGATTCAGAAATAAAAATATAAAAATCAGTGACTTGCTCTCAGGGTAAAAGAGAGATTAAAATGATCAGTAAGTAAAAATAAGCCAATTAAAAAATAAAACGGAACTTAGGATAAAAGGAATAAAAAGTGCGAGAGAAATCGCAGCAGATGAGGATGCCCCCCCTTATCCGCACATCATGTGAATCATTGTGGGATTGATGCGGATAACAAACGAATTCAATGAAAGTTTTATTTAAAAGTACATACAAACAGCGTAAATCAACGTAAAATACATATAAATATAGCCAGCATAACACAGAAGTAAAATAAAAGTGTAGAAATCAGGCTGGCTGAGGGAAGTGGTCCGCTGTGCTCGACTCGCCCTGTGGATTACGGAGGATGCTGGGTAGGATAGGGGTAGGATGGGGGCAGGAGTGGATAGGGTTAAAGGTAGAAGACAGGACAAACGGGAGAAAAGGAATGGGGAAGGGAGGAATGAGCGTAGAAGTAGAGGAAAGCGAAAAAGCGAAGGAACAGGAAGAGGGTGCGAATAAGAGGGGTACGAGGGGAAATGCGGCAGGATACAGGATAGGGATAGGATGGAGGTAGGATAGGTTAGAGATAAAGATAAGAAGTAGAACAAGCAGAGGAAAAGAGTAAAAGAGGGAGAAACTAGCACAGAAGTAGAGGGGAGTATAAAAAGCGAGGGGACAAGGAGAGGGTGCGAATAAGAGGAGAGGGATATGAGGATAGAGGAAAAGGGGGGGGGGGGAAGGATAGGTGATGGGTAAGGTCTGTGGGGGGGGGAGGAGGTTGAAAACCTCACACTACCTCTATAAAAGACTACCTCCAGAAAAACTACCTATAGAAAAGTTACCACAAGAAAAGCTACTTGTAGAAGAGCTACCTGCATAGAAACCAATTCTAGAAAAGTTACCTCTAGAAAAGCTACCTCTACAAACACTGGCGGAGCTTTCTTTGGAAAAGCTGACAGACGTGTTTGAACCCGAACACTCTGAAGAGCAGCACCAGCGTCTGAGTCCCAAAGGGGAGCAGGGGAATTGCTACGAGGTGGTCTTGATAAACTGCCCTTCGTCGTCGTCCTCCTCCTCCTCCAATTCCTTCTCCTCCTCCTCCTCTTTCTCCTCGTGTTTCTTCTCCCCAGTCCTCCCCCTCCCACCTAATCCTCATTTCCTCCTCTTTTTCTCGTCCTTTATCTCCTTTTCTCTTTCCATCATCCTTTTCGCCCTCCTCCTCATTTTCCTCTTCGTCCTCCTTTTTTCCCTCCTCCTTTACTCCTCCTCCCCTACTCCTCAAGACGCGGCGTAGAACATCCTTCGCTCCAATAGAACCTTTACAAATGACCCCCCTCCCCCCCCCCCCATCCCCTCCCCGCCCCTTCCACCCCGCCGGGTTCCA
>NC_091562.1:19093239-19098239 GCF_042767895.1 Penaeus vannamei
TACGTCATTCCTCAGGGGGTGAGTGTGACGTCATGATGCCTCAAAGAGACGTGATGTAAGTACCGGGGAGTGAATGAAGAAAATGAGTCCAAGCAAGTGAAGGGATGGATGGATAGCTAAATGTACAGTCCGAAAAAACTTGTTAGGTTTACGACTAAATGCTGAGAACGACTAGCATCTGTGGCTTCTTGTGGCATCCGAACCCAGAAATAACTTGCAAAATGAGATTCCAATAATCACGAGCAAAACAAAACCGTAACATAGATAATACAAAATAAGTCTTACGCCATTCTAACATCAACAAAAATCACGGCAAGTCCAAACTCCGTTGCTAAAGTCAGTGCTAATTAACTCAGTTGCTTATTTACTCAGCATTTTGCTACTATTGTGACTTGACAGTCCTTGAGAAGTTTACATTCTTTCGTTCATGAACTCTTGAGCAATATGTGCTCAATGTGAGCACACCTGTATGTACGTACATGTACGCACGCGCGCGCGCGCGTGTATATGTGTGTGTGCGTGCGTGTGTGTTCATATTTGTAGGCCACACACGCAGAATGAGAGAGGAGGGGCACGGGTGGAGTGCAAAGCAAGAGAGGCGAAGGTGGGTGGCCATCGGGGAGGGGGTCAGGGGGGGTCACGGGCAGGCGAAGACCCCACTGGACCCCGAGTTTGACAATACAAGGAGGCGAACTGTAGGCCTTTGATACATTTACGAGGGAGTGAAGGAGGGGGCGGCGAGGGCGGCCCTTGTGTCCCGCACGCCAGTCACTCACTCTCAAGAATCCGATCAGAGACACAGACATTGAATCAGTTCCCGCCGAGAAAAATCAAAATGTTGCAATAACTCCATTGAACATAAATATACACTCGATGCTTCGTTCGTCCACTGTCTCTGGTGGAGAACGCACTTGACAAAGGCACACACACACACACACACACACACACACACACACACACACACACACACACACACACACACACACACACACACACACACACACAGGTGCGTACATAAATATAGCAATCAACTTTATACTTTCTGCGACTACTTACGTACGCCTGTTATACCTGTTCCATGTGGTCTGTCTGTCTACCCTCCCTTTACAATCAGTATGTATGTATCTCTTCTGGCAATCGGTTCCACATCCATTTGAAGTCTCTGCTTTTAAGTACCTGAAACCGAAAAAAAACAGCATTAGTACAGTGCATCAGGAAAAAATGTAATAACAAAAAATGAAATTATTTTCTCTGTCTCTCTCCCTCTTTGTTCTGCTCCACCTTCTTCTCTCCTTCTCCCTTCATTCTCCTTTTTCTCCCTCCCTCCAAACAATCCATCCAGCTCTCTTTCCCCTTCCCCTTTTTGTTCATCTCTCTTCTGTCTGTCTGCCTGTCTGTCTTTCTCTGTCTGTCTGCCTCTCTCTTTCCTAATCTATAAGCAGAATAGCCACACTGAAGGCGCATAGGTGCCCTTACGTAAATCCTTACACCTAAACTGAGCAAGGATAAATCAAATCACACCAGACGTTAAACACGCGGTGACGTCTCGTCCGCGTCGGCCAGACAGCGTCGAACGTAAACTGTGCCACGGAAACAAAATGTAGATGACAAATGAGAAGCCAAGAGCTACACATCTATAATGAACATTAGGGCAAAAGAGCCACGTCCTCAACAGCAGCACTAAGTAAGCAAATTCAAACATGGACAATCCCACTCACCCACAACAACCAAATACAGACAAAGGCATATAGTTACGACCTGCACAGACACACGGGGAAGCCAGACAGGTGAGTCGTGGCGGCCAGGTGGCGCCAGCCTGTGGTGCCGCTGACCTAATACCGTCTACGATGTATTTATAATAACAACTCCGGCTCCTGATGCGGCGCGGGCGAGGGATGGGCGGCGGGAGGGATAAGGAACATACAGGATCAGGATGGGCGGCGAAACGGAGAGGTAGGATGCAGGCGAGGATGGGCGGCGGGAGGGATAGGGAACATGCAGGGTGAGGATGGGCGGCGAAACAGATGGCCCAGGGCGGGGAGAACGAATGGCTATAGACAAAGGGAAACAGTGGACAAACGGGAAGGATGGGGAAGGCTGCGCGGAAGGATCAGGGGCGGGCAGGGAAGGAGCAGGTGGACGGACAGGGCGGACGGGGAGACAAAAGGATCCGTAATAAAAACAATCACTGGGAAAATGTGAAGAAGGAACACGTGTAAGGATCAGAAAGCGGGAGAGAAGGATTTCAGGAAAGACACGAGAGGCTGTTTGATGCATGCTGCTGAGGAGGGGGTGGGGGTCGATGGGCGGCTGAGGGGGGTGGGTGTCGATGGGCGGCTGAGGGGGGTGGGGGTCGATGGGCGGCTGAGGGGGGTGGGGGTCGATGGACGGATGAGGGGGGTGGGGGTCGATGGGCGGCTGAGGGGGGTGGGGGTCGATGGGCGGCTGAGGGGGGTGGGGGTCGATGGGCGGCTGAGGGGGGTGGGGGTCGATGGACGGATGAGGGGGGTGGGGGTCGATGGGCGGTTGAGGGGGGTGGGGGTCGATGGGCGGCTGAGGGGGGTGGGGGTCGATGGGCGGCTGAGGGGGGTGGGGGTCGATGGGCGGCTGAGGGGTGTGGGGGTCGATGGGCGGCTGAGGGGGGTGGGGTCGATGGGCGGCTGAGGGGGGTTGGGGTCGATGGACGGATGAGGGGGGTGGGGGTCGATGGGCGGCTGAGGGGTGTGGGGGTCGATGGGCGGCTGAGGGGGGTGGGGGTCGATGGGCGGCTGAGGGGGGTTGGGGGCGATGGAGGGATGAGGGGGGTGGGGGGGGAGGGGCGGGTGAGGGGGGGGGGGGTCGATGGGCGGCTGAGGGGGGTGGGGGTCGATGGACGGATGAGGGGGGTGGGGGTCGATGGGCGGCTGAGGGGGGTGGGGGTCGATGGGCGGCTGAGGGGGGTTGGGGTCAATGGACGGATGAGGGGGGTGGGGGTCGATGGGCGGCTGAGGGGTGTGGGGGTCGATGGGCGGCTGAGGGGGGTGGGCGTCGATGGGCGGCTGAGGGGGGTTGGGGTCGATGGACGGATGAGGGGGGTGGGTGTCGATGGGCGGCTGAGGGGTGTGGGGGTCGATGGGCGGCTGAGGGGGGTGGGGGTCGATGGGCGGCTGAGGGGGGTGGGGGTCGATGGGCGGCTGAGGGGTGTGGGGGTCGATGGGCGGCTGAGGGGGGTGGGGGTCGATGGGCGGCTGAGGGGTGTGGGGGTCGATGGGCGGCTGAGGGGGGTGGGGGTCGATGGGCGGCTGAGGGGGGTTGGGGTCGATGGACGGATGAGGGGGGTGGGGGTCGATGGGCGGCTGAGGGGTGTGGGGGTCGATGGGCGGCTGAGGGGGTGGGGGTCGATGGACGGCTGAGGGGGGTGGGGGTCGATGGGCGGCTGAGGGGGGTGGGGGTCGATGGGCGGCTGAGGGGGGTGGGGGTCGATGGACGGCTGAGGGGGGTGGGGGTCGATGGGCGGCTGAGGGGGGTGGGTGTCGATGGGCGGCTGAGGGGGGTGGGGGTCGATGGACGGCTGAGGGGGGTGGGGGTCGATGGACGGCTGAGGGGGGTGGGGGTCGATGGGCGGCTGAGGGGGGTGGGGGTCGATGGGCGGCTGAGGGGGGTGGGGGTCGATGGACGGCTGAGGGGGGTGGGGGTCGATGGGCGGCTGAGGGGGGTGGGGGTCGATGGACGGCTGAGGGGGGTGGGGGTCGATGGGCGGCTGAGGGGGGTGGGGGTCGATGGGCGGCTGAGGGGGGTGGGGTCGATGGGCGGCTGAGGGGTGTGGGGGTCGATGGGCGGCTGAGGGGGGTGGGGGTCGATGGGCGGCTGAGGGGGGTGGGGGTCGATGGACGGCTGAGGGGGGTGGGGGTCGATGGACGGCTGAGGGGGGTGGGGGTCGATGGGCGGCTGAGGGGGGTGGGGGTCGATGGACGGCTGAGGGGGGTGGGGGTCGATGGGCGGCTGAGGGGGGTGGGGGCGATGGGCGGCTGAGGGGGGTGGGGGTCGATGGACGGCTGAGGGGGGTGGGGGTCGATGGGCGGCTGAGGGGGGTGGGGGTCGATGGACGGCTGAGGGGGGTGGGGGTCGATGGGCGGCTGAGGGGGGTGGGGGTCGATGGGCGGCTGAGGGGGATGGGGGTCGATGGACGGCTGAGGGGGGTGGGGGTCGATGGGCGGCTGAGGGGGGTGGGGTCGATGGGCGGCTGAGGGGGGTGGGGGTCGATGGACGGCTGAGGGGGGTGGGGGTCGATGGACGGCTGAGGGGGGTGGGGGTCGATGGGCGGCTGAGGGGGGTGGGGGTCGATGGACGGCTGAGGGGGGTGGGGGTCGATGGGCGGCTGAGGGGGGTGGGGGCGATGGGCGGCTGAGGGGGGTGGGGGTCGATGGACGGCTGAGGGGGGTGGGGGTCGATGAGCGGCTGAGGGGGGTGGGGATCGATGGGCGGCTGAGGGGGGTGGGGGTCGATGGGCGGCTGAGGGGGGTGGGGGTCGATGGGCGGCTGAGCGGGGGGGGGGGGTCGATGAGTCGGATTTCTGGCATGTGATGTTGGCGGGGGGCGGAGGGGGGGGGGTTGAGCACCATCAGTGATGTAGCACACACACACAAGCAATATATATATATATATATATATATATATATATATATATATATATATATATATATATATATATATATATATATATATATATATATATATATATATATATATGAACATTATAACCTCTCTGATCGGGATTCGATCCCTCGCCGCCAATGCACGTGAATGCAAGACATGTCACTGTAATTATAAACCTTTTGTGAAGTGTTTTGATATTGTGGATACAATTGGTTTGTAGTATCTGAGAGCAGCGTCCCTTTTCTAGCGGTTCGCAGGCGGGCTTTGTAGGAGCCTGGACGCTGGATTATTTTGATTTTGAAAAATAATTTATTTTATGATTCTTTTCCCGTGCTGCTCCAGTTCTGATAGGGTGTTTTGGATTT
>NC_091562.1:19143403-19145903 GCF_042767895.1 Penaeus vannamei
AATGCATACGGTAATGAAGATGGCAGAATCACATTTAGAAACATCTTGGTGAAGTCGAAGCGATTGGGCCTGCGTTGTGATGCATTGTCAGTTAAAGAGAGTTGCAGTATGCTTATTATTGATCATCGTAGCTGCCATTAATAAAATGCAAATTTTAATGTGGTTGATCGTGCTCTCAATCATGACGTCATTACATGCTGCTTGTTTTTGTACATGCAGTTGCCTACATATATTTCATGAGTTTATGGACAGAGTGCCTTACTGAGTGCACAGTTGCTTCCGTCACTGAGCCATCACTTCCATTGATTCTAATGCGTGCTAAAATTTAAGTTACTTTATTGGATCATTCTTTTGAGTATTCAGCTTTGTCTAACCTGTGTGGTATTCTTTTGAAATTCACTTCGCCGCCGTCACTGTGAAATGAAATACGTTTTCGACCTGAAATGATATTGACTTATTGAACTAAATTGTTCTCGTTTCCACATGCTCAAAGGACAAGTAATGAGAACACTATTTCAGAATATTTAATTACAGCCAAGAATCTCTACCGTGCTTGAAAGTTATTGTCTGAATCCGACTTGGTAAATCATTGAAATATCAGTCTTCTCTGCTGGAAATAACAAGCACACGGTGAGTGGAACGGGCGAGAATGATCAAAAACAGATGTTGGGGGGGGGGGGGAACTTCGAAGAAAAATAGTGAACTACGCAGATAATTCCTCTCAACAAATGCTAACTGGTATCAGTGATGTAAACAATGTCTCTTAGCCTTGCATTTCTTTCTCAAAATAAATAATTGAACTTCACATGTCTTATTCGCACTTTAAAATCAGTGAGAATGATACGTATAGTTAGTAAATATGGATGTATGTACAACTTTGACTGATAAGAGCTTGTTGCCAGGATAGGGCTCAAGGACAGGGAGGCGGGCGGCGGTTCGAGACAAATACTGGACTTCGTGAGTTTGTTTTCGTGGAAGATGGTTCTTTGACATCCGCGTTTCAGGATATTCTAATACCATGACTGTCATTATTGTCATGTGTTAATATTTACATATGATACTAGTGTTTATACTCGTGTCAGTTGCTGTACGTGTGTGTTTACTCTTATCGCCAACAATAACTAAAAACCATCGAAAACGGTTGCCATCTCTTTTCCCGAAACCCGTAGTGCCATTTTAATCATTGCTCAGATTGAAGCGTCGTATCATAGGGATTACCATCATTATAGCTATTGAAAGGATAAGCTCCATTGGTTATCAAGGTCAGTGCCATCAGTTGTTCACAATCAGTTGCACCATTAGTTATTGTTATCTTCATCATCAGTCTCTTAACCAAACACCCATCCAAAACATCCATTATCACTACCTATGTAAGTAGCCATAAATCTCGCAACCACTGTCGGTACCGACAGCAGTGTTTGTAGTTACCTATAGTTCAACGTTAGCATTAACACTTACCCTTAAACATCCCAAGAACTTAGCAGCATAACCATTATGACCGCCTTTAATACCACTACCGCTAATGTTATCAGTAGCACTGTTAAAATCAGCACCAACAGTAAACTCGAATCCCAGCTGCAATACCAATACTGCAATTATCTGAAGTAGCAATAACATCAATATCAGCAGCCACGTGCCATTACAACAGGAACAACAAACCCACATCAATATTACCCCAGCCACGCTATAGTTGAACTGTATATTTACAAAGACAGTTGTGTTCCACCTTTGTTTCGAATCCAGACCCGTGGTAGTGTCCTAATCACGCCATCATTATCAGCTGATAACTCGAAATAAGAAAAGTATGTGGGCCATGGCTGAAAACTTTCAGGAGAATGAAGAAGGCAAGGTCAGTAGAGCATATGAAAGGTACAAGACAGCTATTTTCTGGGACCCGGTGTTGGCAGCAATTATAACGAATTCATGTCAATTTCGTACGCAACGGTTACTTGACTATAATTATCACGCACTTGAAACACGTTATACCGGAATCATGCAGAATAATTGCCTTTAACTTGTGTGTTCTGAGATCCACCGTATTGTAGGGTGTAAATATAATACCGGCCTTTATGTTTGTGTTGTGTTGAGTACATAGGCCTATGTGTGAATAAAATCTTTAAATGTAGGTGTAATGACGGTATAGTTCCGGTTAAAGGCCTCGATTGATATTTCGTTAGATGTCTTTTACACTGAACAGAAGGATTATTTATGTCATGTTTATAATGACAGATCCGATGTTCGTTTATGTGACTTATACGTTTATTATTTTTCCCCGTGAATCGAGAGTGCAAGCAAATTTTCTTATATTTCCTTGAAGGATGATCGATGAATCATACACTTTTCGAAACATAAGATTATTTCTCGTTTATTTCTTGTTTAGCGATGTTAAGGCAGCTGCTGGTGAAAATTACCGTTTGTCTGTGACATTTGATATGAAGGAGATAACAGATGACAGACAGTCTATGGGTGGTGGGTTAGCCGACTCGTCACAAAAGTTCAC
>NC_091562.1:19165903-19168403 GCF_042767895.1 Penaeus vannamei
CGCGGGTGCCCGAGCGTGTCGGCACGGACTGGCCAGGCGGACCGACGTGTGTGTCAGTGGATGGCAGTGTCAGCCCCTGGAGTGGTGATGTGTTCCCAGGGCCACATGCTCTTGTCCGCCGCCGCCGCCGCTGCCGCCACCGCTACAGCCACCGCCACCACTAACGTTGCCGCTGTCGCCTCCGTAACTAACGCCGCTGCCACCATCTCCTGCATTACCAGCACTGCCAGCACTGCCATCGCCAACGTCACTGCTACAGCTGCTGCCGCTGCCACCGCCAGAATCACTGCTAGCGCCGTCGCCGCCACCTTGCCAATCGTCGCCGCATATACATTTCTCGCTGCCACCACCACCGCCAAGAGCAGCATCGAGGGCGCGGCGGCAGAGCGGGCGGCGAGGTTAGCGCCGGTGTTATCTTGCGTCTTCAGCACATCTTGAGGCCGTGAAGGGAGGGACTCGTCGAGACCGCCACTAGGAGTAGATCTTTAATTGCCAACTAGCTGCTAAGGTGTTTGTAAATATACTAGTATACTAACGCTACAACTACTACCACTATCACAACTACTACCACAGCTATTATTATTATCGTTATCTATTATTATTATTATTATTATTATTATTAGTATTATCATCTTCACTGTAACTCTCATCAGTACTGCTATTATTACTTTAACAAGTAGAGACAGGCAATTTTCTAATTTTCTACTGCAACTTTTTCATAAGCTGTTGGAATGTGATTACTAAGTGCCCTCTATGAAGTGCCTGTATCTTATTACATTCATGATTCTCCCTTATTTGTAATGCCTAAGTGAACTCGGTAGAATTATTTTCGGAAAGGAAAGAGAGAAGGAGAGCAAAAAGATAGCCCGGTGAGCCTCGGTGTTTCCATGCGGCCCCGAAAAGAGAATTTCGCCCCGGCAGGACCAGCGGCCTGTCGCCTGTGTGCCATGTGTAGTGATTGTTGTGACTCGAGTTGACCCCGCCCCTCTGGAAAGGTCTTGGTTCATTCTTTTTATCAGCTATTTTTGAGTTCTTAAGTTGATTGTGTTCTTTGCCATAGTTCTTTGACGATATCATTATAGACTCCAAGTAGCCACTCTTGTGTTCAGCCTCAGTCCCTTCCAAATCGAACGTCATAGCCAGTGGGAAATATACGCATGGACGCAAAGGAAACTTTTGAGGACATTTTTTGTGTGACGAGTTGAATTCACTTCTAAAGTAAATAAAGATACTAGAATTCTCCCTTAGAAAAAGTGGGCATTGAATTTTCGTTTCACGCTGTATTTTGAATGCAGAAGAAAAGAAAAGGAAAATATAGGGGAAAAAATAAATCACGGTAGATATAGGAGCCGACATTCTTAGTGGAGGAGAATTTATCGGGTATCAGACGACGTGCTAGTGAAGTTAGCTGGAACTGACAAAGAGACGAAAGTAAGCGAGGCCAACGGCTCAGCAGAAAGAAAATCGGAAATTATTACGAAACGGTGCAAGCGAAAAGAGAATTAGCGGAGCAAAAGTTTTTAAGAGTAACGTAACAGCAGCTACGTTGTATTAAACAAGAGGAACGGAAAGAAGAGAGTTGTGAGGAAGAGAAAAGGAAGGATAAAGGAAGGACAGGCAGGAAGAGAGGAGTAGGCAGGGAAGCGAATCAGATGTTGACGGATTGGAAGAGCGGACCCCCAGCCTGACCGTAGCCGCCACCGCAGCTCTACAAAATGGCTTCAATTATCAGGTATGTACATCTTAGGGATGTAAGAATATATGGCATCTCGTGTGCATTCATTTGCATATAAGCTAAATAAAGAATGATGTGTATTTCCACGTAAGTATTCTTAAAACGACGCGTGTGGATGGTCCAATGGTCATTTCTACTCTGAGAGTTCCTGTTTACACTTTTATACGGAGACACTAATTTTGAACAATCCGTTTGAAACGAGAGTGAGGGTTGGATATACTCACACACACACACACACACACACACACACACACACACACACACACACACACACACACATATATATATATATATATATATATATATATATATATATATATATATATATAAATTTATATGTATATGTATATTCACATGTATATGTTTATATATGTGTATATATGTTATGTATATGCATATATATATGTACATATATATGTATATATATAGACACACACACGCACACTCACACACACACGCACACACACGCACACACAAACACACTCACACACACGCGCACACACTCACACTCACGTCCAATTCAATTTCATGCATTCTTGATTGAAAAAGCATCTATCAATGAGTGACGTCGCAGCCCCGCTGACGTTTACCAAGCGACGCACAAGACCGCTCGCAGTCACCAGCCGAATCCCTCGCGGCCGCAAGCAGTTCGCCCTCCGCAAGCGCCCGCTCTCACGAAGCGCAGGTCATCGCAGTCTGAAGGCATTCCCTCTGTCTGGGGGGGGGGGGGTAGGGGGGCTGCGGGGTTGGGGTAAGTGTTGCACA
>NC_091562.1:19187942-19210442 GCF_042767895.1 Penaeus vannamei
TTTCTAGGTTTTGAAATTTATTTTGAACTGTTGTTTCACGAGTTTAAACTTTATTTATAGACTGTTGACTCTCCCTCAGTTTAATATATTATTTTGATTCAAGAATACCTTTACTTACTGGCACCGTCCTTCTTTATTTTGCTTTGTGCACATCGCAAATGTTTTCGTTGGTCTCCACCCGCAGTCCTATTTTGTTGAATGGTGGATTTGATTCATCCTTCCCCGGGGACAGTCCCAACCCTGTGCCGCCGGAAAATGCAATGATCACTGTTGTATTGTTTTGTGAAATAACACAGATGACTCTACACATAGCGGTCAATTAGAAGACCGCATATCCTGACCTAATTTCACCTTTCCTTGAGTTTCAGGAAAAAATCGTAATGTTATCAATACTTATACTATTGGTAGTAAGACAGACATTGTAATTAGAACAGTGTTATTAGCATTACTGATAGCAGTATAAGATAAAAGAAAATCTCCAAAAATCAAGGAAAAGGGTAAACAGGTGACATAGGTACGTATGAGGATAAACTACATCCGGCTGTGAAGCATAGTTTTTTGGCCGTGCTTTGGATGAGTGAGGTTACCATTAATTACAGCTCCCTCTGGGCCACCCTTGGGCAAGGTGCAGTACCCGCTTGCCTCCCTATCAGGGGTACGTGAAACCATGGAACACAGGTGGTAGATAGTGCTGGAAGCAGGTTGAAGATATCTCAACTCATGGTTGCAGGTGTAATATGGCAGGCAGATGATCTGTGAAATTAGACAGTTGCTGAGATCACCGTCCAGTAAGGACACTACTACGGGAGAGTTGGGGTCTCACTGTAGTATCTTCACCTAGTTAATCACAATGGAAACAAATCCATTTCAAAACCGTGATAGCCAATGTTAGTATCATGATACAGCACTTTTCGCGAGGACGTTAGGTAGGTAATTAAGTACTCATGGAGCCATTTATGTGGAAAGAAAATTGATAAACCAAACCCACAGTAAGCATGGCATGTCCATACATGGCAGCTCCACCGGCATTGGGTTAAGATTGGAACACGAACGTGCTCAACCAACACGAGGGCGCTGTGGCATTCCTTTCCCGAGCAGTAGGCTGAACCAACGTGCGTCCTCTTTGGGCTGCCGCAAGCCTAGTGATCTTCGCTGGGCTTTTGAGTCGGCCTCCGTCACAGCGCAGCCTTTCTGTGCATGGTGGTGCGGGCGCCATGCAGAGAGGCCAACCCGGGCTTCCCGGTGTCGCCTGTTACTAATCACTATCCTCGCTGCACTCCTACGTAGACCAAACAGGTTGTAGTATAGTTTCTTCTTCTTTGTCTCATAATGTGTCTTTCATAATTTACCTGGGCATAGACTAATAACCATAATTCTGTTTAAGAGTTTTAATTAAGGGTCGTTATGCTATCTGCGGTCTGTTTGTTTCTTTTTTTGCGCGCGGGGCGAGCAGACGGCCATGATTTTTTTTCATTGCATCAAATGAGCAGCTGAGTTCATAAAAGGTGTCGGGACGTTCCTTTCTAGAATGCAGCCTGGGATGGGGCTGCCCGGTATAGATCATTTGTTTGTTTGCCGTTCCTTTGCGGTCTAGAGTCCCCTCGAGTCCCCGCCGAATCGCGCAAGGACCCCCGGAGTACCGGCTCATTATCATGGCTGATAATACACTTCCTACATGTGCTCCTGTGTAGACCACAAACCACAACCAGCTCGCTGTCTCTCCTTCATCATCTCCTAACTCACTGTCTCCCCCTGCCACTGCCACCTCCATCTGGCACGCTCGTCTTCACGTCCTCTCTTACTCTTCTCTTCCCCTCCGTCTCTTCTCTGCCTCACTCCTCCCCTTCGGCAAGAGCAGGCATTGTTGTGGTTGCGCTGAACCAACGCCGAAGGAGAGCAGGGCAGGGATAATCAGATTGGCCGTGCGTCGGTGGTGGGTCATGGTGGTGTTTAATGGTAGTCCCCTTTGGTTGACGAATGTGACTGGCGGTAGTTGATGCAGGTGATTGACGGCTTCATTGCTGGCCGATGTAGGTGAAGATAGTTGGTGGTAATGGTGGAGGCTGGTGGTGGTGGAGGCGGTAAGGAAGCCCGGCAAGCATGTGTAATTCATAGCCTTCACTGGAGGTGTGGAGGCCGGGGTTGGGTGCAGGCTCACACCTGCAACACAATTAGCCAAGCCTGGCGCTGTCACACCCTCGCTCACATCTTAACTGTCTCGGACGGCCGCTCGCAAGGGCAGCAGGCAGACGGAGAGTCATACTGGCTGGCGGGTGGGCAACAGACAAGCATACATACAGACAGCATGCACGGAGGTGAACAGGGACTCAGATGGGCAAACGTAAACAGACCAGACGGCAGACCAACAGACGTATATATGTGGGAAGCGGGTTGCTCGTCCCAGTAGGATGAAAATTGGATGAGGGGAATGTCCGAGAAGTGTGAAATATACAGCTTGCCTTCTCCAAAGGGTGTGCGTGTAGTTCCTTCTCTTCCTTTAGAATTTGTACTTTTTAGTTGACTTTTCCTCGCTGTTTGTGTTTTTCTTTTCTTTCCGCGTGTCCTTTGCATGGTGTTGATTCAACCCTGAACATCCATTCCCATGAAAGGCGAGACTGAGGAAGTTGCGCACAGGCTGTCGGGGCGGCCGAGGCAGAGGCACGACGGCGCTGAAGGGCGTCGGACGGCGCAGGGCGGCGGGCGCAGCGGCGAATGATGTCAGATGCGGGCGAGACTCCGTGCATCTGGAGACCCAATGGGTAGCCTCATTACATTGGGCGTCACGCGCGGCCCTGGCGGAGAAGGAGCTCGTAGAAACGAGAAGAAAATGTGAGGAAGATAAGAAGAGAAATGTGAGGAAGGAAAGAAAAATGTGAAGAAGAAAAGAAAATGTGAGGAAGAAAAGAAGAAAATGTGAGGAAGAAAAGAAGAGAAATGTGAGGAAGGAAAGAAAAATGGGAAGAAAAGAAGAAAATGTGATGAAAAGAAAAATGGGAAGAAAAAAAACAAGGGTGAAGAAAGGGATGCGGTGCATTTCCGCTCGTCCTTCGACGGCTCTGGAAATAGAAACTCGGGAGATTTTCTTATGTTGCTCGAGCACGATTTTAATCTGCTATTTTTTTTGTTTCTATCGATTTACTCTTGTTCTTTGCCTCCTCCTCTCAGGGTCTGCTTGACGACTTCCTCCTCCTCTTTCGCCTCCGCCGCTTCTGCTTTCTTCTCCTCCTCATGCCTTTTTTCATAATCCCTTTGCTGTTTATCCTCAAAATCCTCCTACTCCTCATTCTCCTCTTCCTTCACATCCTTCTCTTCCTCCGACTTCTCATTCTCCTCCTCCGTCTCTTTCTCTTCCTCTCCCTCCTCCTATTTCTCCTTCTTTGCCTCCTCCTCCTTCTCCTTCTCCTTCATCCGCTCTTCCCCCTCCCCTCCTTTTCCTCCACATCCATGTATTTAAGTCTAGAAATGGCGTCAAGCAGTCTCTGTTAGAGAGCCAGCACACCACTCAGTGGACTATGTTGTGTCACGGACTAAGGCAACGCGACCTGTGATAGAAAAGGCAGCAAACACCGTGGCAATGGCGACTACGTTTCTAGATGCTTGTTGACCACTGGTTGCCTCAACTCACTTGCTGCCCACTGGGGATGAGAAATAAGATGTTCGATATGAATTCGGTCATGCGCCGAGCAGCTGAGATGTGAAGCTTCAGCTGGCTGATAGCATTTGGTAATTTCAGAGATTATTTGAATATGTATATTTAGTTTATTGGCTGCGTCGCTATTTAAGAATGGGTTAACTCGTGTCAAGGTCGTTATGCGTGTTGTCGTCGCGTCGGCCGTGCTCGTTGAGACGAGAGCGGAACTCGTATTGACCCATTCTGACCTTGATCTGCTGCGAGACGTGACTGGTCCACAGCCTTTATGTGGATGGATTTGTTCATCTACACACTTTTTGCGGGTCGCGCATACATGCAAGAAAGCGAGTGCTCCAGGAATCCAGGACTCCGGGTCGTGTGGGTATGCGAGCGGCGCAGAAAATCCCTCGACCTGCCGTCTGAACACGTCTCCGTCTGTGGGCCTCTGCTTAAGGCTTAGACAACGCGTGCCTGCCTCTGCCTCCGCCTGCTTCACAAGGATGTTCAGCTGATCCTGCTTGTGAACCTGCTTGAAGTGGCTCACTCACGATTTGACGCTGTCCCGGTTGTACCCACGAAAAGCTTTAGGGTATCTTTCGTTTGTTTTTCTGAGTTTCCTTCTGTGCTTTCCGATCATCTGTGCGGTTTTAGATCGTGCTCCGTGGGCGACACCTCCAGGGCTGACGTCGCAACCGAACTTCACCCTGAGGAACTCCACGCAAAAGGTCATAGAGTATTTACGATGGGATTATAGAGCCTTATATATTACTGGAATTCGATAGCTGTGATATTAGATTACCTGGCTTTGACTGCGTTTGCTTTTGTATTGGAGAGTAGGACACATCTTCACACATCATAATGACACTAGCTTCTACTCCTCTGCTCTTGATGGTCTTTTAAGACACATCATTCTATTGAAGCGCATTGTTTCACATAGGTTCTTCCCCCTCTCCTATCTGTCTGTCTGCCTGTTTCTATTTTTAGAACAGACACACTCACTTCAGTTCTAATTATGATGTAATGATACTCATGCGCGACGGCCTCAGCCCGGAGTCCCCTACATGTTGCGCATGGCAAAGGATCTTGACTTCTGTGACAGGTCTCTGACATGTCCCTTGCTTTCCTGCCTCCCTTGTTTCTTCCTCCTTTCCTCCATGTCTGCCTCTTTGTCTTCTCGTGCAAGGGGTGCAAAATCCTGCATACATGCAAGCATGCACCTACACCTGGGATACTCCTTTGGGGGCGTGGGGGGGGCTTGGAGGTGTGGAAGGGGAGGGCAGGGCAGAGACAAGTCAGGGTGGGGGTGGAGGGCGGGCGGCAGGGCGTGTGTTAGGGCTGGGCAGAATGTTACAAAGTTACTGATTCTCTTTGTTCATCGCGGGAGTGACGTGCGGCATGTTAAGAGGAGGCGGTGATTTGGGGGCTGGGAGGAGGTTGCAGGGATTGGAAGAGGAGGAGGAGGAGAAGAAGAAGAAGAAGAAGAAGAAGAAGAAGAAGAAGAAGAAGAAGAGGAGGAGGAGGAGGAGGAGGAGGAGGAGGAGGAGGAGGAGGAGGTCCATGGAATCGCTGCAGGCCTTTGGAGGATATATTTGCGCCGCGTTGCATGCTGTTGCCGTGCGTTCTTAATTGATTTTGTTGAGTGCATAATGGCAAATGCACCACTGGGCGCTGTAGCCGTGGGTGGACTGGCGGGAAGGGGAGGGGGGAGGTGGAGGGGCTGCCATTGTGTCTTCGATTATTAGGTTGTGTGTATAATGTGTTGCTTTGTGCTCCTCAATGGCACAGCTAGGAATGTGGGAGAATGTGAAGTGCGATTGGATCACGATATTTCTGCATGATTTAGCGTGCTGTATTTTTCTTCTCGGAATTTTTTTTTCTCAGGCTGACGAAATATGCAGAAAGTTGCACAGTGTTATAGTCTTTTGCTTGCCTGATAACTAATGGGCTAATAATCAGAGACAGTAGATGCATTCCTAAGTGTTTTTTATGGACGTGAACACATGACTTCTTCGTAATGATTAGGAGCCTTGTTTCATTTTTTTTATCCACGGTGTTCAAATTTCAGGTACTTGATTAACTCTTTTAATAAAAGATGTGTCCCTCCAAGCATAATTGTAGTATGGAAGAAGTGATTCTGAGAAGTATCATGGCAGCCGAGTCTTCTTTACCCACTGTGCCTTGCTTTACCCACTGTGCCTTGCTTTACCCACTGTGCCTTGCTTTACCCACTGTGCCTTGCTTTACCCACTGTGCCTTGCTTTACCCACTGTGCCTTGCTTTACCCACTGTGCCTTGCTTTACCCACTGTGCCTTGCTTTACCCACTGCGCCTTGCTTTACCCACTGTGCCTTGCTTTACCCACGTTGCCTTGCTTTGCCCACTGTCCCTTGCTTTGCCCACTGTGCCTTGCTTTGCCCACTGTGCCTTGCTTTACCCACTGTGCCTTGCTTTACTTACTGTGCCTTGCTTTACCCACTGTGCTTTGCTTTGCCCACTGTGCCTTGCTTTACCCACTGTGCCTTGCTTTACCCACTGTGCCTTGCTTTACCCACGTTGCCTTGTTTTACCCACGTTGCCTTGCTTTGCCCACTGTGCCTTGCTTTACCCACTGTGCCTTGCTTTACCCACTGTGCCTTGCTTTACCCACTGTGCCTTGCTTTACCCACGTTGCCTTGCTTTGCCCACTGTGCCTTGCTTTACCCACTGTGCCTTGCTTTACTTACTGTGCCTTGCTTTACCCACTGTGCCTTGCTTTACCCACGTTGCCTTGCTTTGCCCACTGTGCCTTGCTTTGCCCACTGTGCCTTGCTTTACCCACTGTGCCTTGCTTTACCCACTGTGCCTTGCTTTACCCACGTTGCCTTGTTTTACCCACGTTGCCTTGCTTTGCCCACTGTGCCTTGCTTTGCCCACTGTGCCTTGCTTTACCCACTGTGCCTTGCTTTACTTACTGTGCCTTGCTTTACCCACTGTGCCTTGCTTTACCCACGTTGCCTTGCTTTGCCCACTGTCCCTTGCTTTGCTCACTGTGCCTTGCTTTGCCCACTGTGCCTTGCTTTACCCACTGTGCCTTGCTTTACCCACTGTGCCTTGCTTTACCCACTGTGCCTTGCTTTACCCACTGTGCCTTGCTTTACCCACTGTGCCTTGCTTTACCCACTGTGCCTTGCTTTACCCACTGTGCCTTGCTTTACCCACTGTGCCTTGCTTTACCCACTGTGCCTTGCTTTGCCCACTGTGCCTTGCTTTACCTACTGTGCCTTGCTTTACCCACTGTGCCTTGCTTTACCCACTGTGCCTTGCTTTACCCACGTTGCCTTGTTTTACCCACGTTGCCTTGCTTTGCCCACTGTGCCTTGCTTTACCCACTGTGCCTTGCTTTACCCACTGTGCCTTGCTTTAACCACTGTGCCTTGCTTTACCCACGTTGCCTTGTTTTACCCACGTTGCCTTGCTTTGCCCACTGTGCCTTGCTTTACCCACTGTGCCTTGCTTTACTTACTGTGCCTTGCTTTACCCACTGTGCCTTGCTTTACCCACGTTGCCTTGCTTTGCCCACTGTCCCTTGCTTTGCCCACTGTGCCTTGCTTTACCCACGTTGCCTTGCTTTACCCACGTTGCCTTGCTTTGCCCACTGTGCCTTGCTTTGCCCACTGTGCCTTGCTTTACCCACTGTGCCTTGCTTTACCCACTGTGCCTTGCTTTACCCACTGCGCCTTGCTTTACCCACTGCCTTGCTTTACCCACTGCGCCTTGCTTTACCCACGTTGCCTTGCTTTACCCACGTTGCCTTGCTTTGCCCACTGTCCCTTGCTTTGCCCACTGTGCCTTGCTTTACCCACTGTGCCTTGCTTTACCCACTGCGCCTTGCTTTACCCACGTTGCCTTGCTTTACCCACTGTGCCTTGCTTTGCCCACTGTGCCTTGCTTTACCCACTGTGCCTTGCTTTACTTACTGTGCCTTGCTTTACCCACTGTGCCTTGCTTTACCCACTGTGCCTTGCTTTACCCACTGTGCCTTGCTTTACCCACTGTGCCTTGCTTTACCCACTGTGCCTTGCTTTACCCACTGTGCCTTGCTTTACCCACTGTGCCTTGCTTTACCCACTGTGCCTTGCTTTACCCACTGTGCCTTGCTTTGCCCACTGTGCCTTGCTTTGCCCACTGTGCCTTGCTTTGCCCACTGTGCCTTGCTTTACTTACTGTGCCTTGCTTTACCCACTGTGCCTTGCTTTACCCACGTTGCCTTGCTTTGCCCACTGTGCCTTGCTTTGCCCACTGTGCCTTGCTTTACCCACGTTGCCTTGCTTTGCCCACTGTGCCTTGCTTTGCCCACTGTGCCTTGCTTTGCCCACTGTGCCTTGCTTTACCCACTGTGCCTTGCTTTACTTACTGTGCCTTGCTTTGCCCACTGTGCCTTGCTTTACCTACTGTGCCTTGCTTTACCCACTGTGCCTTGCTTTACCCACGTTGCCTTGTTTTGCCCACTGTGCCTTGCTTTGCCCACTGTGCCTTGCTTTGCCCACTGTGCCTTGCTTTACCCACTGTGCCTTGCTTTACCCACTGTGCCTTGCTTTACCCACGTTGCCTTGTTTTACCCACGTTGCCTTGCTTTACCCACTGTACCTTGCGTTACTCACTGTGCCTTGCTTTACCCACTGTGCCTTGCTTTACCCACTGTCTTGCTTTATCATTGCTTTACTCACTGTGCATTGCATTATCCACTCTTGCCTTATCCTTGCTTTACCCACTGTGTCTTGGTTTATCCACTGTCTTGGTTTATCCACTGTCTTGGTTTATCCTTGCTTTATCAACTGTCTTGCTTTATCCTTGCTTTACCCACTGTGCCTTGCTTTACCCACTGTGTCTAAATTGTTTATTTGTACTGATAATTGCAGTATTTTCATTTCAAGTATTCGAATGGGTTCATATGTGCATGTTTTCTTCGAGCTTCTCTTTTGCTCCTGAGTGTTTAGAATTGTTTCATTTGGGGCTTGGAAGGAGCGAAGCAATTATTTTGCATTTGATGCTTGTCGCTAGTTGATAGCTGCAGGATTCACGACATTAAAAACCGTTTTTTTCACACTTTGCCAGTTGGCTAGGTTGCTGCAGGGCGTCTGGGTTGCAAAGGCCCCCAGGGGAAAGGAGCTTCTTGGCACTTCTTGCAAGCAACAAGTAGGGGCATGAAGTGCGATGGGAAGGGAGAAGAGCGAGGGGAAGGGGTCGGGTAGAGGAAAGCGAGGGGACGGGGGGAGAGGAGAGTAAAGGGAAGGGGAAGAGAAGACCGAGGGAAAGGGAGTAGAGGAAAGCGAGGGTAAGGGGGAAGAAGAGAGGGAGGGGAAGGGAGGAGAGGAAAACGAGGGGAAGGGGGAAGAGGAGAGGAAGGGGAAGGGGGAGAGAAGAGCGAGGGGAAGGGCGAAGAGAGCGAGGGGAAGGGGGAAGAGGAGAGGGAGGGGAAGGGGGGAGAGGAGAGGGAGGGGAAGGGGGGAAGAGGAGAGCGAGGTGAAGGGGGAAGAGGAGAGCGAGGTGAAGGGGGAAGAAGAGAACGAAGTGAAGGGGGAAGATGAGAGCGAGAGAAAGGGGGGAGAGGAGAGCGAGAGGAAGGGGGGAGAGGAGAGCGAGGGCAGGGGGAAGAGGAGAGCGAGTGGAAGGGGGAAGAGGAGAGGGAGGGGAAGGGGGAAGAGAAGAGCGAGGGGAAGGCGGGAAGAGGAGAGGGAGGGGAAGGGGGAAGAGGAGAGGGAGGGGAAGGGGGGAAGAGGAGAGGGAGGGGAAGGGGGGAGAGGAGAGGGAGGGGAAGGGGGGAGAGGAGAGGGAGGGGAAGGGGCGAGGAGGAGAGCGAGGTGAAGGGGGAAGAAGAGAACGAGGTGAAGGGGGAAGAGGAGAGCGAGAGGAAGGGGGGAGAGGAGAGCGAGAGGAAGGGGGAAGAGGAGAGCGAGGGGAAGGGGGAAGAGGAGAGGGAGGGGAAGGGGGAAGAGAAGAGCGAGGGGAAGGCGGGAAGAGGAGAGCGAGGGGAAGGAGGAAGAGAAGAGCGAGGGGAAGGGGGAAGAGGAGAGCGAGGGGAAGGGGGAAGAGGAGAGGAGGGGAAGGGGGAAGAGGAGAGCGAGGGGAAGGGGGGAGAGGAGAGGAAGGGGAAGGGGGAAAAGAAGAGCGAGGGGAAGGCGGGAAGAGGAGAGCGAGGGGAAGGAGAAAGAGAAGAGCGAGGGGAAGGGGGAAGATGAGAGCGAGGGGAAGGGGGAAGAGGAGAGGGAGGGGAAGGGGGAAGATGAGAGCGAGGGGAAGGGGGAAGAGGAGAGCGAGGGGAAGGGGGAAGAGGAGAGCGAGGGGAAGGGGGAAGAAGAAAGCGAGGGGAAGGGGGAAGAAGAGAGCGAGGGGAAGGGAGAAGAGGAGAGGGAGGGGAAGGGGGAAGAGGAGAGGGAGGGGAAGGGGGAAGAAGAGAGGGAGGGGAAGGGGGAAGAAGAGAGGGAGGGGAAGGGTGGAGAGGAGAGCGAGGGGAAGGGGGAAGAAGAGAGCGAGGGGAAGGGGGGAGAGGAGAGCGAGGGGAAGGGGGAAGAGGAGAGCGAGGGGAAGGGAGGAGAGGAGAGCGAGGGGAAGGGGGGAGAGGAGAGCGAGGAGAAGGGAGGAGAGAAGAGCGAGGGGAAGGGGGAAGAGGAGAGGGAGGGGAAGGGGGAGGAGGAGAGGGAGAGGAAGGGGGAGGAGGAGAGGGAGAGGAAGGGGGAAGAGGAGAGCGAGGGAAAAGGGGTAGAGGAGAGCGAGGGGAAGGGGGGAGAGGAGAGCGAGGGGAAGGGGGGAGAGGAGAGCGAGGGGAAGGGGGGAGAGGAGAGCGAGGGGAAGGGGGGAGAGGAGAGCGAGGGGAAGGGGGGAGAGGAGAGCGAGGGGAAGGGGGGAGAGGAGAGCGAGGGGAAGGGGGGAGAGGAGAGCGAGGGGAAGGGGGGAGAGGAGAGCGAGGGGAAGGGGGAAGAGGAGAGCGAGGGGAAGGGGGAAGAGGAGAGCGAGGGGAAGGGGGAAGAGGAGAGGGAGGGGAAGGGGGAGAGAAGAGCAAGGGGAAGGGGGAAGAGGAGAGCGAGGGGAAGGGGGAAGAGGAGAGGAAGGGGGAGGGGGAAGAGAAGAGCGAGGGGAAGGCGGGAAGAGGAGAGCGAGGGGAAGGGGGAAGAGGAGAGCGAGGGGAAGGGGGAAGAGGAGAGCGAGGGGAAGGGGGAAGAGAAGACCGAGGGAAAGGGGGAAGATAAGACCGAGGGAAAGGGGGAAGAGGAGAGCGAGGGAAAGGGGGAAGAGGAGAGCGAGGGGAAGGGGGGAGAGGAGAGCGAGGGGAAGGGGGGAGAGGAGGGAGAGGGGAAGGGGGGAGAGGAGAGGGAAGGGGGGATGAGGAGAAGGAGAGGGGAAGGGGGAAGATGAGAGCGAGGGGAAGGGGGAAGAAGAGAACGAAGTGAAGGGGGGAGAGAAGAGCAAGGGGAAGGGGGAAGAGGAGAGCGAGGGGAAGGGGGAAGAGGAGAGGGAGAGGGAGGGGAAGGGGGAAGAGGAGAGCGAGGGGAAGGGGGAAGAGGAGAGCGAGGGGGAGGGGGAAGAGGAGAGGGAGGGGAAGGGGGAAGAGGAGAGCGAGGGGAAGGGGGGAGAGGAGAGCGAGGGGAAGGGGGAAGAGGAGAGCGAGGGGAAGGGGGGGAGGAGAGCGAGGGGAAGGGGGAAGAGGAGAGCGAGGGGAAGGGGGAAGAGGAGAGGGAGGGGAAGGGGGAAGAGGAGAGGGAGGGGAAGGGGGAAGAGGAGAGCGAGGGGAAGGGGGAAGAGGAGAGCGAGGGGAAGGGGGAAGAGGAGAGCGAGGGGAAGGGGGAAGAGGAGAGGGAGGGGAAGGGGGAAGAGGAGAGCGAGGGGAAGGGGGAAGAGGAGAGGAAGGGGGAGGGGGAAGAGGAGAGCGAGGGGAAGGGGGGGAGGAGAGCGAGGGGAAGGGGGGGAGGAGAGCGAGGGGAAGGGAGAGAGAAGAGCGAGGGGAAGGGGGAAGAGGAGAGCGAGGGGAAGGGGGAAGAGGAGAGGGAGGGGAAGGGGGAAGAGGAGAGCGAGGGGAAGGGGGAAGAGGAGAGCGAGGGGAAGGGGGAAGAGGAGAGGGAGGGGAAGGGGGAAGAGGAGAGCGAGGGGAAGGGGGAAGAGGAGAGCGAGGGGAAGGGGGAAGAGGAGAGCGAGGGGAAGGGGGAAGAGGAGAGCGAGGGGAAGGGGGAAGAGGAGAGCGAGGGGAAGGGGGAAGAGGAGAGCGAGGGGAAGGGGGAAGAGGAGAGCGAGGGGAAGGGGGAAGAGGAGAGCGAGGGGAAGGGGGAAGAGGAGAGCGAGGGGAAGGGGGAAGAGGAGAGCGAGGGGAAGGGGGAAGAGGAGAGCGAGGGGAAGGGGGAAGAGGAGAGCGAGGGGAAGGGGGAAGAGGAGAGCGAGGGGAAGGGGGAAGAGGAGAGCGAGGGGAAGGGGGAAGAGGAGAGCGAGGGGAAGGGGGAAGAGGAGAGCGAGGGGAAGGGGGAAGAGGAGAGCGAGGGGAAGGGGGAAGAGGAGAGCGAGGGGAAGGGGGAAGAGGAGAGCGAGGGGAAGGGGGAAGAGGAGAGCGAGGGGAAGGGGGGGAGGAGAGCGAGGGGAAGGGGGGGAGGAGAGCGAGGGGAAGGGGGAAGAGGAGAGCGAGGGGAAGGGGGAAGAGGAGAGGGAGGGGAAGGGGGAAGAGGAGAGGGAGGGGAAGGGGGAAGAGGAGAGCGAGGGGAAGGGGGAAGAGGAGAGCGAGGGGAAGGGGGAAGAGGAGAGGGAGGGGAAGGGGGAAGAGGAGAGCGAGGGGAAGGGGGAAGAGGAGAGCGAGGGGAAGGGGGAAGAGGAGAGCGAGGGGAAGGGGGAAGAGGAGAGCGAGGGGAAGGGGGAAGAGGAGAGCGAGGGGAAGGGGGAAGAGGAGAGCGAGGGGAAGGGGGAAGAGGAGAGCGAGGGGAAGGGGGAAGAGGAGAGCGAGGGGAAGGGGGAAGAGGAGAGGAGGGGAAGGGGGAAGAGGAGAGCGAGGGGAAGGGGGAAGAGGAGAGCGAGGGGAAGGGGGAAGAGGAGAGCGAGGGGAAGGGGGAAGAGGAGAGCGAGGGGAAGGGGGAAGAGGAGAGCGAGGGGAAGGGGGAAGAGGAGAGCGAGGGGAAGGGGGAAGAGGAGAGCGAGGGGAAGGGGGAAGAGGAGAGCGAGGGGAAGGGGGAAGAGGAGAGCGAGGGGAAGGGGGAAGAGGAGAGCGAGGGGAAGGGGGAAGAGGAGAGCGAGGGGAAGGGGGAAGAGGAGAGCGAGGGGAAGGGGGAAGAGGAGAGCGAGGGGAAGGGGGAAGAGGAGAGCGAGGGGAAGGGGGAAGAGGAGAGCGAGGGGAAGGGGGAAGAGGAGAGCGAGGGGAAGGGGGAAGAGGAGAGGGAGGGGAAGGGGGAAGAGGAGAGCGAGGGGAAGGGGGAAGAGGAGAGCGAGGGGAAGGGGGAAGAGGAGAGCGAGGGGAAGGGGGAAGAGGAGAGCGAGGGGAAGGGGGAAGAGGAGAGCGAGGGGAAGGGGGAAGAGGAGAGCGAGGGGAAGGGGGAAGAGGAGAGCGAGGGGAAGGGGGAAGAGGAGAGCGAGGGGAAGGGGGAAGAGGAGAGCGAGGGGAAGGGGGAAGAGGAGAGGGAGGGGAAGGGGGAAGAGGAGAGCGAGGGGAAGGGGGAAGAGGAGAGCGAGGGGAAGGGGGAAGAGGAGAGCGAGGGGAAGGGGGAAGAGGAGAGCGAGGGGAAGGGGGAAGAGGAGAGCGAGGGGAAGGGGGAAGAGGAGAGCGAGGGGAAGGGGGAAGAGGAGAGGGAGGGGAAGGGGGAAGAGGAGAGCGAGGGGAAGGGGGAAGAGGAGAGCGAGGGGAAGGGGGAAGAGGAGAGGGAGGGGAAGGGGGAAGAGGAGAGGGAGGGGAAGGGGGAAGAGGAGAGCGAGGGGAAGGGGGAAGAGGAGAGCGAGGGGAAGGGGGAAGAGGAGAGCGAGGGGAAGGGGGGAGAGGAGAGCGAGGGGGAAGGGGGGAGGAGAGCGAGGGGAAGGGAGAGAGAAGAGCGAGGGGAAGGGGGAAGAGGAGAGCGAGGGGAAGGGGGAAGAGGAGAGGGAGGGGAAGGGGGAAGAGGAGAGGGAGGGGAAGGGGGAAGAGGAGAGCGAGGGGAAGGGGGAAGAGGAGAGGGAGGGGAAGGGGGAAGAGGAGAGGGAGGGGAAGGGGGAAGAGGAGAGCGAGGGGAAGGGGGAAGAGGAGAGGGAGGGGAAGGGGGAAGAGGAGAGCGAGGGGAAGGGGGAAGAGGAGAGCGAGGGGAAGGGGGAAGAGGAGAGCGAGGGGAAGGGGGAAGAGGAGAGCGAGGGGAAGGGGGAAGAGGAGAGCGAGGGGAAGGGGGAAGAGGAGAGCGAGGGGAAGGGGGAAGAGGAGAGCGAGGGGAAGGGGGAAGAGGAGAGCGAGGGGAAGGGGGAAGAGGAGAGCGAGGGGAAGGGGGAAGAGGAGAGCGAGGGGAAGGGGGAAGAGGAGAGCGAGGGGAAGGGGGAAGAGGAGAGCGAGGGGAAGGGGGAAGAGGAGAGCGAGGGGAAGGGGGAAGAGGAGAGGGAGGGGAAGGGGGAAGAGGAGAGCGAGGGGAAGGGGGAAGAGGAGAGCGAGGGGAAGGGGGAAGAGGAGAGCGAGGGGAAGGGGGAAGAGGAGAGCGAGGGGAAGGGGGAAGAGGAGAGCGAGGGGAAGGGGGAAGAGGAGAGCGAGGGGAAGGGGGGAGAGGAGAGCGAGGGGAAGGGGGAAGAGGAGAGCGAGGGGAAGGGGGAAGAGGAGAGCGAGGGGAAGGGGGAAGAGGAGAGCGAGGGGAAGGGGGAAGAGGAGAGCGAGGGGAAGGGGGAAGAGGAGAGCGAGGGGAAGGGGGAAGAGGAGAGCGAGGGGAAGGGGGGAGAGGAGAGGGAGGGGAAGGGGGAAGAGGAGAGCGAGGGGAAGGGGGAAGAGGAGAGGGAGGGGAAGGGGGAAGAGGAGAGCGAGGGGAAGGGGGAAGAGGAGAGCGGAGGGGAAGGGGGAAGAGGAGAGCGAGGGGAAGGGGGAAGAGGAGAGCGAGGGGAAGGGGGAAGAGGAGAGGGAGGGGAAGGGGGAAGAGGAGAGCGAGGGGAAGGGGGAAGAGGAGAGCGAGGGGAAGGGGGAAGAGGAGAGCGAGGGGAAGGGGGGGAGGAGAGCGAGGGGAAGGGGGAAGAGAAGAGCGAGGGGAAGGGGGAAGAGGAGAGCGAGGGGAAGGGGGAAGAGGAGAGCGAGGGGAAGGGGGGGAGGAGAGCGAGGGGAAGGGGGAAGAGGAGAGCGAGGGGAAGGGGGAAGAGGAGAGCGAGGGGAAGGGGGAAGAGGAGAGCGAGGGGAAGGGGGAAGAGGAGAGCGAGGGGAAGGGGGAAGAGGAGAGCGAGGGGAAGGGGGGGAGGAGAGCGAGGGGAAGGGGGAAGAGGAGAGCGAGGGGAAGGGGGAAGAGGAGAGCGAGGGGAAGGGGGAAGAGGAGAGCGAGGGGAAGGGGGAAGAGGAGAGCGAGGGGAAGGGGGAAGAGGAGAGCGAGGGGAAGGGGGAAGAGGAGAGCGAGGGGAAGGGGGAAGAGGAGAGCGAGGGGAAGGGCGAAGAGAAGAGCGAGGGGAAGGGGGAGAGGAAAGCGAGGGGAAGGGGGAAGAGGAGAGCGAGGGGAAGGGGGAAGAGGAGAGCGAGGGGAAGGGGGAAGAGGAGAGCGAGGGGAAGGGGGAAGAGGAGAGCGAGGGGAAGGGGGAAGAGGAGAGGGAGGGGAAGGGGGAAGAGGAGAGCGAGGGGAAGGGGGAAGAGGAGAGCGAGGGGAAGGGGGAAGAGGAGAGCGAGGGGAAGGGGGAAGAGGAGAGCGAGGGGAAGGGGGAAGAGGAGAGCGAGGGGAAGGGGGAAGAGGAGAGCGAGGGGAAGGGGGAAGAGGAGAGCGAGGGGAAGGGGGAAGAGGAGAGCGAGGGGAAGGGGGAAGAGGAGAGCGAGGGGAAGGGGGAAGAGGAGAGCGAGGGGAAGGGGGAAGAGGAGAGCGAGGGGAAGGGGGAAGAGGAGAGCGAGGGGAAGGGGGAAGAGGAGAGGGAGGGGAAGGGGGAAGAGGAGAGCGAGGGGAAGGGGGAAGAGGAGAGCGAGGGGAAGGGGGAAGAGGAGAGCGAGGGGAAGGGGGAAGAGGAGAGCGAGGGGAAGGGGGAAGAGGAGAGGGAGGGGAAGGGGGAAGAGGAGAGCGAGGGAAGAAGGGAGGAGAGGAGAGCGAGGGAAGAAGGGAGAAGAGGAGAGCGAGGGGAAGGGGGAAGAGGAGAGCGAGGGGAAGGGGGAAGAGGAGAGCGAGGGGAAGGGGGAAGAGGAGAGCGAGGGGAAGGGGGAAGAGGAGAGCGAGGGGAAGGGGGAAGAGGAGAGCGAGGGGAAGGGGGAAGAGGAGAGCGAGGGGAAGGGGGAAGAGGAGAGCGAGGGGAAGGGGGAAGAGGAGAGGGAGGGGAAGGGGGAAGAGGAGAGGGAGGGGAAGGGGGAAGAGGAGAGCGAGGGGAAGGGGGAAGAGGAGAGCGAGGGGAAGGGGGAAGAGGAGAGGGAGGGGAAGGGGGAAGAGGAGAGCGAGGGGAAGGGGGAAGAGGAGAGCGAGGGGAAGGGGGAAGAGGAGAGCGAGGGGAAGGGGGAAGAGGAGAGGGAGGGGAAGGGGGAAGAGGAGAGCGAGGGGAAGGGGGAAGAGGAGAGCGAGGGGAAGGGGGAAGAGGAGAGGGAGGGGAAGGGGGAAGAGGAGAGCGAGGGGAAGGGGGAAGAGGAGAGCGAGGGGAAGGGGGAAGAGGAGAGGGAGGGGAAGGGGGAAGAGGAGAGGGAGGGGAAGGGGGAAGAGGAGAGGGAGGGGAAGGGGGAAGAGGAGAGCGAGGGGAAGGGGGAAGAGGAGAGCGAGGGGAAGGGGGAAGAGGAGAGGGAGGGGAAGGGGGAAGAGGAGAGCGAGGGGAAGGGGGAAGAGGAGAGCGAGGGGAAGGGGGGAGAGGAGAGCGAGGGGAAGGGGGAAGAGGAGAGCGAGGGGAAGGGGGAAGAGGAGAGCGAGGGGAAGGGGGAAGAGGAGAGCGAGGGGAAGGGGGAAGAGGAGAGCGAGGGGAAGGGGGAAGAGGAGAGGGAGGGGAAGGGGGAAGAGGAGAGCGAGGGGAAGGGGGAAGAGGAGAGCGAGGGGAAGGGGGAAGAGGAGAGCGAGGGGAAGGGGGAAGAGGAGAGCGAGGGGAAGGGGGAAGAGGAGAGCGAGGGGAAGGGGGAAGAGGAGAGGGAGGGGAAGGGGGAAGAGGAGAGGGAGGGGAAGGGGGAAGAGGAGAGCGAGGGGAAGGGGGAAGAGGAGAGGGAGGGGAAGGGGGAAGAGGAGAGGGAGGGGAAGGGGGAAGAGGAGAGGGAGGGGAAGGGGGAAGAGGAGAGCGAGGGGAAGGGGGAAGAGGAGAGCGAGGGGAAGGGGGAAGAGGAGAGCGAGGGGAAGGGGGAAGAGGAGAGCGAGGGGAAGGGGGAAGAGGAGAGCGAGGGGAAGGGGGAAGAGGAGAGCGAGGGGAAGGGGGAAGAGGAGAGCGAGGGGAAGGGGGAAGAGGAGAGCGAGGGGAAGGGGGAAGAGGAGAGCGAGGGGAAGGGGGAGAGGAGAGCGAGGGGAAGGGGGAAGAGGAGAGCGAGGGGAAGGGGGAAGAGGAGAGCGAGGGGAAGGGGGAAGAGGAGAGGGAGGGGAAGGGGGAAGAGGAGAGCGAGGGGAAGGGGGAAGAGGAGAGCGAGGGGAAGGGGGAAGAGGAGAGCGAGGGGAAGGGGGAAGAGGAGAGCGAGGGGAAGGGGGAAGAGGAGAGCGAGGGGAAGGGGGAAGAGGAGAGCGAGGGGAAGGGGGGAGAGGAGAGCGAGGGGAAGGGGGAAGAGGAGAGCGAGGGAAAGGGGGAAGAGGAGAGCGAGGGAAGAAGGGAGAAGAGGAGAGTGAGGGAAGAAGGGAGGAGAGGAGAGCGAGGGAAGAAGGTTGAAGAGGAGAGCGAGGGAAGAAGGGAGGAGAGGAGAGGGAGGGAAGAAGGGAGAAGAGGAGAGCGAGGGGAAGGGGGGAGAGGAGAGCGAGGGGAAGGGGAGAGGAGAGCGAGGGGGAGGGGGAGAGGAGAGGGAGGGGAAGGGAGAGAGGAGAGGGAGGGGAAGGGAAAGGGAGGGGAAGGGAGAGGGAGGGAAAGGGGAGAGGAGAGCGAGGGGAAGGGGGAAGAGGAGAGCGAGGGGAAGGGGGAAGAGGAGAGCGAGGGGAAGGGGGAAGAGGAGAGCGAGGGGAAGGGAGGAGAGGAGAGCGAGGGGAAGGGGGAGAGGAGAGCGAGGGGAAGGGGGAAGAGGAGAGCGAGGGGAAGGGGGAAGAGGAGAGCGAGGGGAAGGGGGAGAGGAGAGGGAGGGGAAGGGGGAAGGGGAGAGCGAGGGGAAGGGGGAAGAGGAGAGCGAGGGGAAGGGGGAAGAGGAGAGCGAGGGGAAGGGGGAAGAGGAGAGCGAGGGGAAGGGGGAAGAGGAGAGCGAGGGGAAGGGGGAAGAGGAGAGCGAGGGGAAGGGGGAAGAGGAGAGCGAGGGGAAGGGGGGAGAGGAGAGCGAGGGGAAGGGGGAAGAGGAGAGCGAGGGGAAGGGGGAGAGGAGAGCGAGGGGAAGGGGGAGAGGAGAGCGAGGGGAAGGGGGAAGAGGAGAGCGAGGGGAAGGGGGAAGAGGAGAGCGAGGGGAAGGGGGAAGAGGAGAGCGAGGGGAAGGGGGAAGAGGAGAGCGAGGGGAAGGGGGAAGAGGAGAGCGAGGGGAAGGGGGAAGAGGAGAGCGAGGGGAAGGGGGAAGAGGAGAGGGAGGGGAAGGGGGAAGAGGAGAGCGAGGGGAAGGGGGAAGAGGAGAGCGAGGGGAAGGGGGAAGAGGAGAGCGAGGGGAAGGGGGAAGAGGAGAGCGAGGGGAAGGGGGAAGAGGAGAGCGAGGGGAAGGGGGAAGAGGAGAGCGAGGGGAAGGGGGAAGAGGAGAGCGAGGGGAAGGGGGAAGAGGAGAGCGAGGGGAAGGGGGAAGAGGAGAGCGAGGGGAAGGGGGAAGAGGAGAGCGAGGGGAAGGGGGAAGAGGAGAGCGAGGGGAAGGGGGAAGAGGAGAGCGAGGGGAAGGGGGAAGAGGAGAGCGAGGGGAAGGGGGAAGAGGAGAGCGAGGGGAAGGGGGAAGAGGAGAGCGAGGGGAAGGGGGAAGAGGAGAGGGAGGGGAAGGGGGAAGAGGAGAGCGAGGGGAAGGGGGAAGAGGAGAGCGAGGGGAAGGGGGAGAGGAGAGGGAGGGGAAGGGGGAAGAGGAGAGCGAGGGGAAGGGGGAAGAGGAGAGCGAGGGGAAGGGGGAGAGGAGAGGGAGGGGAAGGGGGAAGAGGAGAGCGAGGGGAAGGGGGAAGAGGAGAGCGAGGGGAAGGGGGAAGAGGAGAGCGAGGGGAAGGGGGAAGAGGAGAGCGAGGGGAAGGGGGAAGAGGAGAGCGAGGGGAAGGGGGGAAGAGGAGAGCGAGGGGAAGGGGGAAGAGGAGAGCGAGGGGAAGGGGGGAGAGGAGAGCGAGGGGAAGGGGGAAGAGGAGAGCGAGGGGAAGGGGGAAGAGGAGAGCGAGGGGAAGGGGGAGAGGAGAGCGAGGGGAAGGGGGAGAGGAGAGCGAGGGGAAGGGGGAGAGGAGAGCGAGGGGAAGGGGAGAGGAGAGCGAGGGGAAGGGGGAGAGGAGAGCGAGGGGAGAGGGGAGAGGAGAGCGAGGGGAAGGGGGAGAGGAGAGCGAGGGGAAGGGGGAGAGGAGAGCGAGGGGAAGGGGGAGAGGAGAGCGAGGGGAAGGGGGAAGAGGAGAGCGAGGGGAAGGGGGAAGAGGAGAGCGAGGGGAAGGGGGAAGAGGAGAGCGAGGGGAAGGGGGAAGAGGAGAGCGAGGGGAAGGGGGAAGAGGAGAGCGAGGGGAAGGGGGAAGAGGAGAGCGAGGGGAAGGGGAAGAGAGAGCGAGGGGAAGGGGAGAGGAGAGCGAGGGGAAGGGGAGAGGAGAGCGAGGGGAAGGGGGGAGAGGAGAGCGAGGGAAGGGGAGAGGAGAGCGAGGGAAGGGGGAAGAGGAGAGGGAGGGGAAGGGGGAAGAGGAGAGCGAGGGGAAGGGGGAAGAGGAGAGCGAGGGGAAGGGGGAAGAGGAGAGCGAGGGGAAGGGGGAGAGGAGAGGGAGGGGAAGGGGGGAGAGGAGAGGGAGGGGGAGGTGGAAAACGAAGAGCCGGGGAACAGCAGCCGCACGGAAACAGCAAGCCGTTTCGCTGCTGCAGCATAGGCGGTAAATTAAGCGTTTATATAGAAAAACTGCATCTAAATATAAGTAGATAATAGAGGCACAGTGAAAAGATTATTAAGCTGTGAACCCACACCCACAAGCGCGCTCCCGTACCCCTTGTACAAACACACATGTCACGACCGGGGGGGGGGGGGGGGGGGGATGGACACGCAATAGTCCATAACAAATCATTCATTTAGCTTGCCATCTGTGTGATCAGGGACGTATAATGAGTGTAATGAGTCATGTGTAATGAGTGTCGATAAACAGGCTCCAAGGCGCGCCCTGTGGCCTTGACGAAGGTGTCGCCCAGCCGTCTCCCAGGCCAGCCACGAGAGGTTGTTTTGACTGAGGAGCGGCCGCCGTTTGTTTGTGTGCGGATGTCAGTTATTGGTGTCGCGCCGCCTTTTTTCCTTGCCTTTCTTCTTTCGCCTCGTTTTGTGTTTGGTGTTTGCCTGCTCGTGGTGCGGCCGCCGTTTGTTTGTTTGTTTTGTTTGATCGCCAGTGATTGTGGCAAGCTAGATAGGTAGGAGCAAAAGAGAGAGGGAAGGAGAGCCGTACGAGAGTGGAGGTCACACTGCAAGGTAATAAGACTCATTATTCGGGTTATTGATTTGCCTCTCTATGAAATTTCCTGGAGTTCCTCGAACTGGTGGCGCTGTTCCTCCTGAAGCGCCACCCATGTGGGCGCAGTTTTCCAACAAGAAAGAAGTGATTTTATTAATTAGACTTTATTGCATATTATGAATAGTATATTAAGAAGAGAAGTAAGGAAACAGGTAAATATGCATCACAGATAAACTACATGTTACAAGGCTTTGTGTGCACTCTGATTGGTAAGATTTTAGTCGTTGAGTTGGCTTGTCATTTTTACATTTCTAACGCCGCAAGACACTGATTGGCATCTTTTTGTCCACAGGTAAGTTTGCCGTGGCCGAGACAGCTGTCCAGAAAAGGGGAATCTCAAAGGTAAGCATGCTATGGGAAGGCAGGCTGGCCTCAACCCGACGGCTAAATCAGTAACATCTGCGGTTGATTGGCTCCCGGGTCGGACGGAGGCTGTTGCGTTCCGTGCGTCCTCGAATGCGTGAGCCGAGACGGTGTGGGTGCGGGGCAGAACATGGCGTCTGTTGTGGCTGGCTTCAAATCACCCGCGGCTCACATAGTTTACGGGGTGATCGTCTCCCGGCGATGATTCTTTTTTCTTTTCCTTTTTTTACCCTGGGTGGCGGACGTGTGTTCGGGTGTGAATCGACGCCAGATGGCGAGCCTCAGGCCGGGGGAGAAGAGCGGTGGCGATGGGGTGAGGCGGCGCTGGCGAGCGGCTCCGCGGCGGTGGAGGCAGGCGAAGAATACGGGTCCGAACCCTTTCGGAAGTGGTGGCGGTGGAGGAGGTGGGAAGGAGGAAGAAGAGAAGGACGAAGGAGACGAGGAGGAGGGGGAAAAGAAGAAAAAGGAAGACGAAGAATTACAAGAAGATTATGGAGGAGATTATGGGGGGGGGGGAGAAGAAGGATATAGAGGGGAGGGAGAATATGGAGGAGAGGGAGAATGTGGAGGAGAGGGAGAATGTGGAGGAGAGGGAGAATGTGGAGGAGAGGGAGAATATGGAGGAGAGGGAGAATGTAGAGGAGAGGGAGAATGTAGAGGAGAGGGAGAATGTAGAGGAGAGGGAGAATGTAGAGGAGAGGGAGAATGTGGAGAAGAGGGAGAATATGGAGAAGGAAGAGGGGAAGGGGAAGGAAGAGGGGAAGGAGAAGAAGAAGAAGAAGAAGAAAAAGAAGAAGAAGAAGAAGAAGAAGGAGGAGGAGGGTGGTGGAAGGGGGGAGGAGGGGGAGGATGGAGGGCAAGGAAGGGAATTTCTCGAGTTGAAGATGTATTTCCTTCAGCTTTCCTAGAAACGTTCTCTGTGGTTACGTGAGTGGACCCGACGACCTTGGGACGAGTTTTGATTATTGTTATTAGTTCCCTTTTAAATTGTTGTGTGCGCCGAAGGAATATTTCGGGTGACTGCAGGTCAGGCCGGGTTCGGGTGAAGAGTGATTTTATGTTTGGTTAAGGCCGAGGGTGAGGGAGGGGCGGGTGCTGCAGAGGGCCGTGCGCACTGTCTGTCTCTTCGGGTTATCGGAGAGCTGCGTCCGGGGAAAGTAGGCAGCATTACGTGTGAAAAAAGTCCTTGTAATTTGAAGTCATGATTTAGTTAAATGATTTGTGGTATTTAGTTTTATTGTTGTTGTTATTGTTATATTTTTTTGTTGATTATTAAGTGTGCCTGCGCATGTACAGTATGTTTCTATATGTATCAACATATATGTTTCATTATTGATGTCGTTTCGTATATTCATGGTTCAACATTGAAACTTTTTTTCGTCCACTTGTTTCTGGAATGTTCTGGAACTTGCCGAAAGAGCCTCGTCTCACCCGCGTTAGGTTTCGCCGAGTTTTCCTATTTGTGTGTACCTGTGTTCAGATTTGTCAATGTTTGCACGCCATGCAGACAGTGACCCCCACCTCTCCCTCTCTCTCTCTCTCTCTCTCTCTCTCTCTCTCTCTCTCTCTCTCTCTCTCTCTCTCTCTCTCTCTCTCTCTCTCTCTCTCTCTCTCTGTCTCTCTCTCTCTCTCTCTCTCTCTCTCTCTCTCTCTCTCTCTCTC
>NC_091562.1:19225442-19228218 GCF_042767895.1 Penaeus vannamei
TTTGATCAGTGGCGACCTGCCCTCCCTCTCGAAATTCACGTGTAATCGACCTAGATGTTGACGTCCCAAGCCTCTTGTCAAAAGATGATTAACTGCATAGCCAGTCTTGTGTGTTTATCCTCGCTTATTTTCCGTAAGTGATAGTTATTTGTACAGAGGTTTTCTTGACGTTCTCCCGGCGACGTGTGCTGAAAACTGACTGCATAAGCCTCAACGAGATCAAAAACTTTTATGACAGAAGTAGTGATAAAATTTGTAAAAAGTCAATGGATATGGAATTATGGCGTGTGTGATATATCGCGATTGTAGGGATGAGGCGGGGGAGGGCAGCCTAATCGAGGATGTTGATAGGAATGGGCCGACTTACTGCACTCAGACAAACACACACACACTCACTCTCACGCTTACACTTACACACGCAAACGCACACACACACATGCGCGCGCACATACTTTTATCTGTGTGCATGCGTTCAGGGGAGTGAGGGGGGGTCTCGCGGGGCTCTCCAGAATGATGATCCGGCGGGGTACAAGGTTAAGGTGTTGATGCAGCGTCGGCGCGTCCTTTGATCCCGCCTGCCAGAGAGGAGGCCAGGCATCCGCTCCTTGGCCCCGCGTGCGCCGCCCTTCGCTTGTACTCGCCTCCGCCCGCGCCTTCGCCACTTCTACTTCATCATCGGCAACAACCTGGCCCCCGCCGCCCCGCCCTCCTCCCCCTCCTGCAGCCAGCCCTCGCCCAGACTACGATGCTCACGCAGGCCAGCGTCCCGATCATGTTGTCTATATTCTCTTTTATGCATCAATCAATTATTTTTTTCTATCTTCGTCATCATTACTATATACCTATTTTATCATTATCAGGGCTATGAGTGTCATGGATATTCGTAATTCTATTATGGTTAGTTATAGTTGTGTCTATTTCTATTTTTTATATTTTTTTGCAATTAATAAAGCCAATAAAAAAAAAATGTTTTTCCATTGCCAGTGAAGGAATTACTTTCATGAGAAACAGCCCTTCTGCGCTGAAATGCGGGCCTTCGCTGCATTCATGACAAGAGGTTTAGAATATATTGGCAGTAAAAGTTCGCTTCGCCTTCTTGCGTATGCACTTAGATAAGACCCCCCCTCCTCCCTCTCTCTCTCTCTCTCTCTCTCTCTCTCTCTCTCTCTCTCTCTCTCTCTCTCTCTCTCTCTCTCTCTCTCTCTCTCTCTCTCTCTCTCTCTCTCTCTCTCTCTCCCTCTCCCTCTCTCTCCCTCTCTCTCCCTCTCTCTCACCCTCTCTCTCTCTCACCCTCCCTCCCTCTCTCTCACCCTCCCTCCCTACTCTCTTTCTTTCTCCTTCCCTCCCTACTCACCTTTCTCTCTCGTTCTCCCTCCCTACTCCCCACTTCTCTCTCTCTCTCCCCGCCCCCCCCCCTCTCTCTCTCTCTCTCGCTCTCTCCCTCTCACCCTCCCTCTCTCTCACCCTTCCTCCCTCCCTCTCTCTCTCTCACCCTACCTCCCTCCCTCTCTCTCACCCTCCCTCCCTCTCGCCCTCCCTTCCTCCCTCTCTCTCATCCTCCCTCCCTCCCTACTCTCTTTCTTTTCCCTCCCTCCTTCCTTCCCTCCCTCTCTCCCTCTCTTTCACCCTCCCTCCCTGCTCTCTTTCTTTCTCCTCCCCTCCCTACTCACCTCTCAGTCTCTCGTTCTCCCTCCCTACCCCCTACTCTCTCTCTCTCCCTCCCTCCCTCCCTACTCTCAATCTCCTCTCCTCCCTACTCACCTCTCTCTCTCGTTCTCCCTCCCTACTCCCCACTTCTCTCTCTCCCTCCCTCTTTCCCTACTTTCTTTCTACTCCGTCCCTAATCACATCTCTCTCTCTCTCTCTCTCTCTCTCTCTCTCTCTCTCTCTCTCTCTCTCTCTCTCTCTCCTTCTCCTTCTCCCAATCTCTAATTCTTTCTTTCCATCCTTCCGCCCCCCCCCCCCCTCACCACTGCAGTGTCGTCTTCATGAAAACTTGGAAGTAGAGGTTTGCGATCTATTTTAATCAAGTGTCGGACGGCCCAACTTCAGCAAAGTTCGGCCGCGGTATTGGCATTTTGACGTCCGCCTATTGCGTCCCAGGAAGATAATGTTGCAGAGGGATAACTGAGAGACCGAAGAGAAGGAGACGAAAGAGACCCAACATCTCCGTCAAGTCTGCATTATGTGTGCGCCATGTAACTGCAAGACAACGAAAGAGAGGGAGAGAGAGATGCGGGGAGTGGGGGGGGGGGGCGTATTCAAAGAACGTTTCTTAGAACACGCCATAATGATCCACAATTTCATGAAGAAAACCTGTTGTCTGGCTTGACTTTGCATTGATCTTGTATCTGTAGATTGCTGGGTCTCCGCCTGACCTTGTGATTTCTTCGCTCGTCCCCGTTTGAGGCGGGCGCGCCGTTCGGCTTTTCACGGGCGGGTTTGGCTTTGTCTGTTCTCGGAGAATGTTAACCTTATATTTCAAGTGCTGATGCCTGGTTGCACCATGGGATGATTCGTGATAAGATTACGAACGTATATATGTACATATACGTATATATATGTATATGTAGTTAAGTACACACACACACACACACACACACACACACACACACACACACACACACACACACACACACACACACACACACACACACACACACACACACACACACACACCACACACACACCACACACACACCACACACACACCACACACACACCGCACACACACACCATACATACACACCACACACACACACACCACACACACACA
>NC_091562.1:19233718-19236218 GCF_042767895.1 Penaeus vannamei
CTTACATGATACATACGTGCATACTTACATGATACACACGTGCATACTAACATGATACATACGTGCATACTTACATGATACATACGTGCATACTTACATGATACATACGTGCATACTTACATGATACATACATGTATACTTACATGATACATACATGCATACTTACATGATACATACATGCATACTTACATGATACATACATGCATACTTACATGATACATACATGCATACTTACATGATACATACATGCATACTTACATGATACATACATGCATACTTACATGATACATACATGCATACTTACATGATACATGCATACTTACATGATACATGCATACTTACATGATACATGCATACTTACATGATACATGCATACTTACATGATACATGCATACTTACATGATACATGCATACTTACATGATACATGCATACTTACATGATACATGCATACTTACATGATACATGCATACTTACATGATACATGCATACTTACATGATACATGCATACTTACATGATACATGCATACTTACATGATACATGCATACTTACATGATACATGCATACTTACATGATACATGCATACTTACATGATACATGCATACTTACATGATACATGCATACTTACATGATACATGCATACTTGATACATGCATACTTACATGATACATGCATATTTACATGATACATGCATACTTACATGATACATGCATACTTACATGATACATACATGCATACTTACATGATGCATGCATACTTACATGATGCATGCATACTTACATGATACATACATGCATACTTACATGATGCATGCATACTTACATGATGCATGCATACTTACATGATGCATGCATACTTACATGATACATGCATACTTACATGATACATACATACATACTTACATGATACATACATGCATACTTACATGATACATGCATGCATACTTACATGATACATGCATGCATACTTACATGATACATGCATACTTACATGATACATGCATACTTACATGATACATGCATACTTACATGATACATACATGCATACTTACATGATACATGCATGCATACTTACATGATACATACATGCATACTTACATGATACATACATGCATACTTACATGATACATACATGCATACTTACATGATACATGCATGCATACTTACATGATACATACATATACCTACAAACATACATACATGCATAACACATGCATACAAACATAATACGTTCATACATGCATGCATGGATATATATATATATATATATATATATATATATATATATATATAAATATATATATATATGTGTGTGTGTGTGTGTGTGTGTGTGTGTGTGTGTGTGTGTGTATGTATGTCTTTAGTAAATTCGGATGGTAAATTCTATATTTTTTTTGTGAACTTGTCAAAGATATTACTTTTTTTTTTGTAATAATCTCTCCCCCTCTCTCTCTCACCCTCTTCCTCAATCTCCCCCCCCCCCCCGTCCCAGAGAGCGTCCCCTCGCCACAGAGAGCCAGATAGGATGCAGTCACCTAACATGATCGCCGGACAGGGTTGTAATGGCCTTAAATATGCGGGTAATTGTCGGATTACTTGGTCATTGCTGCGCCAACGGGACTGCCAAGTGGACAGCTGCGGTCGTACGGCCAAGGGCGTTGCGGGCTCGGTGCTCGCTGCCCGGCCAGCCCTCCTTCTGCGCCTTTCGCTGCTCCTGCGCCTGGGGACGGCGGGAGGCTGCTTGGGGTGCGCGCGGGGCTCGGCAAAAGTGTAGCTGATTGCATCGTGTGTTTGTGTGTATATGTGTGTGTGTGTGTGTATTCTTTCTTAAGATTCTAGTCTCTAATATCGTTGTTTTTGTTCTTTGATGTAGTTAGCAATATAAATGGTAGGATACGTATTGAAAGAGGAAGCAATGAAAATAGTAGTGTATGGGCCTTTATACAAACATCTATATATATACATTTATAGACATATCTACATACGTGTAGGTATGCTGGTATGTTTGCACACACACACACACACACACACACACACACACACACACACACACACATACACACACACACACACACACACACACACACACACACACACACTTTAATTGCATCCTAACACGTTTTCACAGCCTGCAAATCCCCGCTGTTCGGGCCGGTGTCGCAGTGTTTGATAGAGGGGAAGCCCGCCATTGGCCGTGGAGCATTCTTAATAAACAGGCTGGATTGAAGTGTGGTCGGGAGGAGAAGCAAGTCATGTAATATACAACGGTGATGATAGTAGGGTACGCGGGCTGTCCACACCGAGCGTCCTCTGCCGAGCGCGTGACGAGTGCTCCTCCCGCCCGGCCTGCTCGCCTCGGCGGAGGAGCGGCTCGCAGCCCGCGCCGGCCTCTTCGTAGGCCGTGGGCGGTCGGGGGAGGGAAGAGCACGTGTGCGGGTGGAGGGAGGGAGAGAAGAGAAAAAAGAGAGAGAAATGGCTATGAAAGCGAGGAAAGAGAAAGAG
>NC_091562.1:19291897-19296897 GCF_042767895.1 Penaeus vannamei
CAGATAATATATATATATATATATATATATATATATATATATATATATATATATATATATATATATTAACAGACAAGTAGCTATAGATACATATGTATGTGTGAGTAAGTGTGTACTCAGAAATATGCTCAGAAATGTGTGTGTTTGTGTGCGCATGTGTGTTTGCATTGTAATGTAAATATGCTTCTCTTTTCCTTTCATTTTCCATGTTTTGTCGCAGGCACAATCGTGTAAATGTGTATACACAAATAAACGTTTCAAAACGAAATAGTGTCAGATATCCTGGAACATGAAATGATATCTCTTCCATCCGTCTAAAGAAAATAATTTCTCTTCATTTCATAAAACTTTCCGTGTCTTTTCCCTTTAATCACAACTGACCAATGAAGGACAATGGGATTGGAGGTATTATGATAGTGTGCAAATCTACCCACACATAGAGATATTACACACCTGAGGATGAAAATATACACATATAAGATTCTAGTCAATTAGCATTTCCTATTTCCTATAATTTTCCATTGCTCCAAATGTTTCTTTTTGTGGTGGGTGAGGGGAGGGAGGTAAGATTTCTAGTGCTTGCATAATGCTGCATTCTAAAAAAAGGTTGTGATTTCTAAACACCAACGCGAATATTTTGTATCTGACAAAAATAATCAAATAGTTTAAGCTTCAGCCAGATATATGGCAGAAGTAAAGGGCGAGTACAGGTAACACTGAAAGTGCTAGATGCTAGTTCCTAGAAAAGTTAGCTCAGCCTTTATAAGTCTGGAGACACTTTTCGTTTTCTGATCACCCACACCATGATGCTAACTATGAGAATAACAATGACGATGATGAAGGTGATGATGATGAGGATGACTATGATAAAAAAAGATAATGATGGTAATGATGACGATGATGCTGACGAAAATAATGAGAATAACGATAATGATAATTATGATGAAAATGATAATGATAATAATAGCAATTATAACAATGATAATAATAACAAAGACATTAATAAGAATAGTAATAGTAGTAATAGTAGGAATGATAATAACAATAATAGTGTTAACATTAATAGCAATGATGATGATGGTGATAATGATGATGACGATGAAGATGATAATATTAGTAGTAGCAGCACTACTACTACCGCTACAAATAATAATAATAATAATGATAACAGTGATAATAATAATAATACCGATAACAAAAAAAATTATTACAATAATAATAATGATTACAATAATAGTAGTAAGAACAATGATGACGATGATGATAATAGATATAATAATAATAACAATAGCACTAATAAAGGCAATAATGATAATGGTAAAAATCATGTAAATGATAACATCAGTGATAGTTATAGTGATTATGGTTTTAATAAGAATAATGCTAACAGTGATTTAACTATTAATAATATCATTATTTTCATTGTTGTTATATTATTGTTATTATTATCATCATTATTTCTATTATCTTTATTATTTATATCATTATTATTAGTACTACTATAACTACTATCATCATAGTAATTATCATTATTACTATTATCACCATTATCATTATTACTGTCATCATAATTATTATCATTATCATTACCATCATTATTATGACTATTGATATTATCATCATTATAGTCATTGTGATTACATATCAAATGTGAATGTGGCTTTATCTCATGTCCTGTCAGCTCCGCCAGGGAGTATGAATTACCATGTTCAATTCCACTCTAGAATGATATATTTCCTTTTAAACGTATTCCACAGTTTATTTCCAGTTTGATTTTTCCTGATCACCGTGCTCCGTGCTACAGCTTTCAGATCTTTGGTAGTTTTAAGAGCTCTCTTTATTTATTTCTTATCAACATTGTTGACATTACAATTTCAAGGTACACTATAATTTTTGTCTGCAAATTCACCATATGGAATTAAAGAGTTGCATAGCTCCATCCGCTACATGAACAAAACTTGTACACCATATGTCAGTTATGTAAGTATTTCTGTAAAAAAATTCAGAGTTAATGATTTTGTATTTGCCCCACTTGCGAAGACAGACTGCATCAATCCCTAATCTCACTGTTGCGACATCGAATTGTTCTAGAGTGCAATCTACAGATGCTCTTCGCCGGAGCAATGCCTCAACTTCTGGGGCGGAATTTATGAAGGTTTATGACTTTCCTTTGCGATTTTGTCTCTGATTTGGACTTTCGCCACATCTCAAAGTTAATGCTGGTAATAGAAATAGCATATAGATCACTATAGACCCTATTTTGATAACCTGTTGTAATGATATGGTAAATATGGCAATAAATCTTACTGATACCACAACAGTGTTATTTCACATCTAGTGTATATATATGTGATGTGCCATACCTTTGTTTATTGTCAATGCATCAGTGGTAAAGTATGGCAATGTTTTATTATTTTATTTCTTAACGTTTGATAATTCATCAAAAGTGGCCTCGAAGCTTTTCTTATTATTTCCAAAGCGGAATAATATTCAATAGAGGAAATTTTGCTTAAAAAAAGAAAAAATCAACACATTCCTTACGTTTGTAAATAGAAATCATCTGTACAATATTAGAAACGACTAATTCAATAGCAAGAGGCTTCCAAGATTTTTCTACTCTAATCGATGCAAAATTATCTTAAAATTTGTGTAAATTTGCATTGTAGTTTTAAAGACAGTCCTTAAACGCGTAGGAAACTTCCACACCTGTTCTATAACTTCGACCGAATCATAGACACATTTGAAGATAACTATGGATCAAATTGGATAGAGGACCCTTAGACTGATCATCAAACATTTAGTTTCTGAAATTTTATAGTTATTTTCTAGAAATTTTGTCCTTGCACTTTAAGACTGTCTTAATTTTTTTTTTTTTTATGCAATCCTCTGTTGAAGTTTATTCCGCATCGAATAGGATAGAAAGAGCTTGGAAGACGCTTTTGACCGATTGTCCAACGTTAATTTAGTCGTTTCTTGTATTCTACAGCTATTTCATATTCACAAAGGTAAGTACTGTTTTTAATTTTGTCCTTACGCATAAGGTCACGTATTCTCTCTGGTGAAGATTATTCCGCTTTGCTAATAATAAGACAAGCTTCGAGGCAAGTTTTGACCAATTGACCAATTTGACCTTAATTGGTCTCCTACGTTTTTTTTTTTTTTTTTTTTTTTTGCTGTATTATATATATATATATATATATATATATATATATATATATATATATATGTATGTATGTATATCAATCTATATATCTATCAATCAATCTATCTATCTGTCTATCTATCTATCTATCTATCTATCTATCTATACACACACACACACACACACACACACACACACACACACACACACACACACACACATATATATATATATATATATATATATATATATATATATATATATAATACAGCAAAAAACAAAACAAAAAAAACAACGTAGGAGACCAATTGAGGTCAAGGTATATATACATTATATATATATGTATATCAATCTATATATCTATCAATCTATCTATCTATCTATCTATCTATCTATCTATCTATATATATATATACATATATATATATATATATATATATATATATATACATATATACATATATATATATAATATATATATATATATATATATGTATATATATAGATATAGATATAGATATATACATATATATACATATACATATATAAATATATACATATATATATATATATATATATATATATATATATATATATATATATATATATATATATATATATATATATATATATATATATATATATATATATATATATATATATATATATATATATATATATATATATATATATATATATATATAAACATAGATAACGTCGCTCGGCTTTTCAGCTGATGCAATGACAATAAACGCAGGTATGCCACATCACAATCAAATATACTAAATGTGTAATATTACCGTTGTGATATCAGTTAGATTTATTGCCATATTTATCTTATTAGTACAATTTATTGTCAAAATAGGTTCTATAACGAGTTATATGTTATTTCTATTACCAGCATTAACTTTGAGATGTGGCACAGCGCAAATTAGATGCAAAATCGCAAAAAGTCTTAGACCTTTCGCAAACCCCGCCCCTGGTCTCAGCCGTGGGCCTCGTTTTAGTTTAGTCCTTTATTTACCACCCTGGCTAACTGCACAGGCGTGGGCAAGCTGTGGTACATTTGATACATGGTCAAAGCATTATATAATAGTATTACAGTGTAAATCTAGATCATAAAATTATTACGGTCTAAAATATATCATTTAAAAGAAAAGAACAATCAGTAATTTATCTACTCATCTATCAAGCCGGCATACGGCTTGGGCGTGGAAAGGCAATGTAACATTTGATATGTGGTCATGTGATACTACATTCCAAATTTAGGATATAACATAATTATATCTTCCAAGACATCAGATGATATGAAGTAGTTACATAGTTCTCCATACCTCATGCTAGGTGGTCTGAAAGGCTGTATTACATGGCACTCTGAGATATAATGTACAAGTGTTCGCTTATATTCTTCATTGCATAATTTACACTTCGTTTCTTCAACATTACAGGCTGTACTGACCTGCCAGTACAATCTATATCCCAGCCTGATTCTTGCGGTCACAATATCACACTGTCTTGTTCTTGTTTTGTATGAACCATAGATGAAAACATCTTGCATAAACTCGAAGCGCGAGATTGGGCTCCCAAGCACCGTAGATTTTAAACCTCTTCCCACCGTCAAACCTCATGGATGCGCAGGATAAAAATGATTAAAGCAACGTAAAACGCAGAAGCAGTAATAATAATTTCAATGACAACCTTAATAGAAAGTAAGTCAGTAACTGTGATAGTAATGCTCATAATCCCATTGGTAAAGAATATCATAATTTGTATATGAATAAAGTAGTCACAATTTTAAAGAAAATAATACTACAAATAAATTCATAGCATATCTACTGATACTGCTACGTTGTTCATT
>NC_091562.1:19336897-19339397 GCF_042767895.1 Penaeus vannamei
AAGAAGAATAAATTTAATAATAATAATAATTAATAAAGATAATAGTAACAATAACGACAACAACAGTAACAAAAGCGACAGCAATATTGATGATGATAATAATAATAATAGTTATAGTAATAACAGTAAACATGATTGCTATTGTTATTAATATATTCAATAATATTCTCATAACCATTATCATTTTCATCGCCATAATCATTTTCATTTTATTTTATCATCATGCTTTTCAGTATTAACCATTATCATTATCTAAATCATCCTTATAATTATAATAACAATAAGAACACGAAGAACAAAATAATAATAATAATAATAATAATAATAATAATAATAATAATAATAATAATACAATGATAATAATAGCAATAATGAAAATGACATTAGTAATAATGATAATATCAATAATAATAGTATCACTACTATCACTATTAGCAAGAACGACAGCAGGCGTAGTAACTGCAAGGAAAAGAAAATACTGGCAATAAATAATGCAGTGAAAGGCTATTCCTGACCATTAGTAGCGGGCAACGATAGTGTAACAGAAATGATAATGATAAACATTATGATTCCTCGAAAAACGACCAACTTGCATATTCGCGGGGAGTGTCTGGAGGGAAGAAAATAAGTGTTGATCACAGACAAACGCTGTCTGTGGTTTCATGAATATGGTCAAGGAAGCATGAAGCGGAGCTGCCGTATTTTGCTGTGCGAAAATTATACATATAAGAAATGTGGCGAACATGTATGGTTCAGTTAAATCGTGTGTGTGTGTGAGTGTGGCTGTGGGCGTGCGCGAAAGTGAGGGACGTGATGGGCGTGTGGATGTGACAGACGGCGATGTCCCGGGGGCGGCCAGTTATGATTGTTTGAGAGGTCGCAGCAGACAGTCTGGCGGCGCTACGTAGCCAGACGTAGGAGAAATGTCTGGATCCGGAATCCCGCTGTAAAACACGCATTATATGTCGCCATGTTGGATGCGGACACCTGCACGATAATTTGATATTTTTCAACTCTTTCTTTTGTTCTTGGTTGCTATAAGCAGACGAATTACTGGAAATGTATATGAGCAATTAGAACACATATCTCGATGTCCTTTGTTGCTCACGGATTATTTCCCACACCAAAAAGAGCATGTAAAATTATCTATCGCTGTAAAAAGGAAAACAATGTTAGAATAAATATCTGAGAGAATAATGTATTCAAGGTTTTATCGCAAAAGCATAAACACCTTACTGTACGATATGTTTTACAAGCGGTGTTGACGGGAGCCTCCCACTTGATGGGGGGTCGAGCGGTAGGTGTTCAGTGCGCTTTGCAACGTCATGGTATAAAGAATACTTGTAAATCAGTACGAAGAGTTGTGAGCTCGAATATATTTAGATTAATTGTTCTTCCATTTATTCATATACCTATGTGTTCATTAATCGTTATATTTTTTCTACGAAATTCCTAGTTCCGTTTATGATATATCTGGCCATGTAAGCTTCAAGCAAATGCTCCAGATGCGTTAAATATGCTCTCTTGCTTGAAGGCAAAGCTTATTTCGAAAACTATACAGCGAAACCCTCAGAGAGATTGCTTCGAAGGCTAAGCATGACAAGTAAGCCGGCGATCACATTCAGTTCACTATTACAGCCGTCGTTTCACGGTCGGACGCAGTATGTGTTCCTTGCATATAAATCAACAGGCATCTTCCCTCTCGCAGGAAGATACATTCTCGCTGATCAGAGCCACAAGAGTTTTCCTTCCTGTCTGCTTCTCAGTCTCGCACTGTTTAGCTGACACAGTGTGGACCCTGTTGGCTAGTCACAACAAGAGCCATTAGGGAGCGCCGTGGGGGATGCTTATGCACGTCACAGCCCATGACGGCGTTCCCGGGGCGCTGGGCTTTGGGGAGCGGGCGAGGGTACTGGCGCTGCGGTTGCCACTCTCCTGAACGTGCCTGCCGCTGAATGAAGCTCAAAAGCTTTGACCGTTAGTGCAACTGACAATAGCTAGTAACAGACACACGTGCATGCAGCGGTGCGACGTGTCATGAAAAGGGAAAAAGAAACCCTTGGGAGCGCCTACGAACACTGCGAACATTTCAAGACAAAAATAGCTCCTACCATGTAATGTATAATTTTCTTATCCTCCTCCCTCCTCCCTTTTTCTTCTTCGTTTTATACTTTTCTTGTCTCCCTTTCACCGCCAGACTCGTCTTTCTACTTCCTACTCACTGATTCACTTTCTCTCCCTCTTACCTGTTCTAATGACGTCAATTTTTCCTGTTTGCTTATTCTCACATCTTTTCATGGAATGAAAATGTCCTCCCTTGCTTCCAGCCCACGCTTTCGAAATTTCCTTCCTCCGTTTTATCGAATCCTGATATCATTCCTCCCCGACCCACGTACAGGACCCTTCCCTTCCTCCAGCGCGCAACCCAGGTCATCTCCTTTCCCTTCTTCCTCTTAACTCGGGCCCTTCACCCTTCTGCCCATGTCCTTACATCCTATAA
>NC_091562.1:19387612-19390112 GCF_042767895.1 Penaeus vannamei
ATTCCTCAGGAAGAGACAGGTTACGTCCGCTGAAATGTCACCTGTTTTTTTTTTTCTTCTTTTTCTTTTTAGTAAAACCAGTGATTACTAGAGGAACTGCGGCGTTATAGCTGTAATGCCCACCTTCAATTTTTTCATTTTCCCGCCGCGTTATTATGAGGTTCCTGGATCCAGATCGGGAGGCCGGCCGTGCCGTGGGAGGGATGCCGCTGTCACTTTGAACAATGGACATAGCAAACAGCGAAGTGAGACATGAACTGAGGACGTGGTAGCAGGGGTTTGACGTAAATGAATTGAAGCTATACGCAGAAAAAAGGAACAATCCTGAGATATACATTCCGGACTCAAATAGTTTGGATGTAATCATGAGAGCAGCAAAGAAAGCACAGGCGGAGAGGGAGGCCGCCTAAAACAGACTGGCGAACTTCCGTCAAGTGGAGTAAACGAGAAAATAGACATGATAACCGATTACGAGTCGCAAATCCCCTCAGATGTTTAGTCTGACCGGACCGGCGCGACGTGTTACTTCCGTCAAAATATTTACGTTCAAAATTATTCTGGGAAATCATCACTTTTATATTATGTATTATATGTATTTCCCATGTCTATAAGGATGAGGTGTCATTATACAGGTTTGGGGGTTTTCCATAGACAAAGGATATAGAGATGGTAAAATAAAGCGTTGGCCATGATACACACTGATAAAGAAACTGACAAAAGTGAAGGAAAAAGCCACAGGAAGGAACATAAGCCATACGGAGAGAAAACAAAGACAGAGGAGAGAAAGAGAGAATTCAGACTGAATTTGGCAGTGAAGGAGACGAACAGAAGAAAAGAAGGAACAAGAGAATCGACGCAGAAGGGGAAGGCAGGCGAATGATGCGGATATGATGAGGGAGACAGAGCAAAGGACGGGGGGAGAAGGTGGGAGATGAGAGGGATGGAGAGCGAGAGTGATGAGGACGGAGGGAGGGGAGGGGGAGAGGCAGGGGGGGGAGGACTGACTCACTGACACAGCCGCAGACGACCTTGAGGAGTTGTGCATGTTGCATACTGATGATACTCGGATAGCACGGTAACCTGCAACATTCGTGTTGAGACGACTCCGATGAGACACCGATAAGGCGCCGAACGAAGTTGACGGCGTCATTGACGGCGTCAATGGCGCTGCTGTGTTGCGAGGTTTTGATGAGCCGCTGCGGAGGACAGAGCGATAACAGGTTCCAATAGAGGCTTTTATCATTTTCCTTTCTTTCCTTTATCTGTCTCTGTCTCCTTCTCTTTCGTTTTCTTTCTCTTTGTCTCTCGGTCACCTTTACATTTTCTCTCATCCTACTTTTTTCTTTTCTTTTTTTACTTTTCATTCTACCTTTTTCTTTTTTCTTTCCCCTTTCTTCTGTCTTCTATAAATAGCTTTCTTTCCCCTTATTCTCCTTTTTATATTGCTTATTTCTCTCTCGCTCGTCCTCTCTGTATCCCTTCTCTTTATTACTATCTGTCTATACATCTATATATCTATCTCCCTCCCTCCCCTCCTCTCTCTCTCTCTCTCTCTCTCTCTCTCACACACACACGCACACACACACACACATACTTCTTGAACAGATAATGAATAATAGATAAGAAGCCCGATGTAACGACACAGGCCGGAGTGGGAAGTCATATCAGTAACTCAGCCTAAGCGTGTGGGGTGAGTTTGTTGGCCAGGGGAAGAGCGTCCCAACTGACACTGATCAAAGGGGAGTTATGCCCCAGGGGAGAGGCAGAGAGGCACCGGCAGCGAGGGGGCCATGGAGAGCGAGCACGAGACAGTGAGAGCGATTTAATCTCAAGCACAAAGGAGAATGCTGCTTCATGGTAGCATGGCTTATGTTAGCGAGGTGTCCAAGGTTTGTTAGGTAGAACCCTGTAATTTGTGTGTAGTCTGTGTACGGGCATGAAACGTGTCCGGTTTTCTTTGCCGAGGTCTAGAAACACGAAAGCGTCGAGGGCGAGGTGGATCTGTCCTGAATACACCTGTACGAGAGGTAATGCAAAAGGGAGCGGTGTGTGCACTTTCTCTGCAAACGTAGGTGGTAGCACAAGGTTCCATTTTCCTTATATTTTCTCTCCTTCTCTCTCTCTCTCTATCTACCATCTATTAATCTGTCTATCTATCGGTCCCCTTTAGCCGAGAGAGGCTAAGGGGGGCCAGCAGGGGCGAAAGGCCTTAGAGGCAGATGGCAGAGCAGGGCGACCACGACGCAGGACTCGGGGGTGAGAGCAACAGAGGGCTCGCTTGCAACATCAAGAAAGAAGACAAGGCGGCGAAGAATTTCGGCCGACATCGAAGGTGCTCCCTGAGAGAGGGATGCCCAAACGCTTATGTCTTCGGCAATCATAGTATTATAGGCGAAGATATTGGAGAAAAAAAAACGTGGCTTTGGCAACTAAAATGTTTAAAGATACATGTTCAGTTTGAAGAAATTACAATATCAAAACCAAGAGTCGAAATATAAGA
>NC_091562.1:19395112-19397612 GCF_042767895.1 Penaeus vannamei
TACTGTGACATCTCGACTTTCTTGTGTTCAAAATCATGAAGTCATCTTTGTCTAACTTCACTCTTCCTGTAACATAGTTGAACAGCAAAATTATGCCCCCCCCCCTTTTCCTTCTTTCTTCCAAAGTAGTAAGTCCTATTTTTTGTAGTCTATACACGTAGCTCATATATCTTGGAGTAGGTGCCCACCTTCTGGTTCCTCTTTGAACTCTTTCCAATTTGTCATATCATTTTTAAGTGTGGACTTCATACCACTGCACAACACTCGAGACGATCTTATGATTGTTGTAATGATCCTTACCATATCTTCGTCCACATACACGAATGCTGTCTTCAGGTTGGTAATCAATCCTAGCATTTTATGGATCTTTTCATTTGTATGATTATTTGGGCTTAGGCTCCTGTAAGGTCTTTTTTCCCTGTCAGTTGTGTTTGATATTGCATCTCCTAATTTATATTGGAATAGTGGACGATTTTCACTTTCTCAGAACGTGACATGACATTTCTTGTTGAATTTGATTTTCCAAGTGCAAGTACGTGAATATATTTTCGGTGTCACTTTGTATGCACTGACATGAGACGTCTATTATGTTTTTATGTATTCATTTTTATTTATTTATGTTTTATCTATTCATTTTTGTGTGTATATTTTTGCATCGTCTGTAAACATATTTAGACGACTACCTGGGCCTACTTTCGATCCTAAATCAGTGATGACGATAGCAAACATAATCGGCGCCAAGACTGATCCTTGAGGCACTCCGTTGGCTACTCGTCGTCATGTAGAATGCTTCCTCCTCGTTACGGTCCTGATCTGTATGAAGCTGTATATGTTATTACAGTAAGAATGGGAATGTTGAAGAGAAGGAAAGAAAGTCTGAAGAACCATTGAAAAAGAAGAGGAATAAGCAGGTACTAATACATGGCAAAGAACAGTTAAATTGAAATAAAGAGAAAGGGAACAATTGAATGTAAAATACATCTTGAGGAGAATGGTACTTTGTGTGTCTCAGACGCTCAGGCGTGTGGAAGATCAGTGCGGGTGGAATTACGATTGAGAAAAATTCTGAGAGATGTCAACAGTTCAAGCAAAACTTATTGTTTCAAACTAATCAGAAGCTATTTTACGAAACTGTGGATGGAGAGAAAAGAGAGGAGACAGAATTACCAGATCCCACTGAAGCAGCCACCTTTTGAGGAAAGATCTGGTTGGAAGAAGTCAGTCACAACTGGCAGGGATCTTGGCTAGAGAAAGTTGGGCAAGAGGTGCAAGAGGATATTGTCACCGTGGAGAATATAACAACTGGAGTGAATGAGATGGCAAGCTGGAAGGAGGCCCTGATCTAGTTCAGGGCTATTGGTTTAAGCAGCTAATATGATTACATCCTAGACTGCAGTTATACCTGCAAGACTGTGAACCAAGGAAATTGGTCATAATGGATGAACAGAGGGAGGTCAGTGCTCATTGCAAAGGACTCATTGAAGAGCTTCCCGGTTAACAACTACCGACGTTTTGTCTACTTACCCATAATGTGGAAGCTCCTGACAGGAATCGGGAGAGAAGCTGTCTGTTTCTGGAAAGGAATGGGCTGCTGGTAGACGAGCAGAATGGTTGTAGGAAAAGATTATGAGGTACAAAGGATCAAATGCATGTAGAAAAGCAATATTATAGAACAGCCAGAGAAGGCTGTCAAACTTGTCAATGGCTTGGATATATTACGAAAAAATGAGATTTTTTTTTGAGCAGATTACTTGGAAGATATTACTGACATCTGGAGAAATAAATCTCAGGGAAGTGGACAACCATCTACGTTCATGGAGTCAGCAAGGAGCAGATAGACTCGCTTGTTCAAGTGGTTAAGAATTTTTCACAAGACACCAAGTTGTTATTATGCTGTCCTACCAGATGACCAGCACATCGGAGAAGTTGGAAAGGAATGCTGCTAAAACTTTGGCATCCTGCAGCTGGATCAGACTCGTAACACCAAGGTGAAATGCAAGATAACTTCAGAGTACGTAAGAGTAAAGAAACCTTGTGGATCCAAACTGACTGCAAGAAACATGATCAGTGGCATCAGTGCCAGAGCTGTTGATGGCTACATAACAGTGCAGGTGTTGTGGTCTTTTCCATTGGTTACGGCAAACGCGGCACGGAATTGCGTAGATGGTAAACGTTTATCGCGTTGCTAGATGCTTTATCTCAATTATTTTCATGCAAATACGCACTTGTATTGGCTATCTATAACGCAACAAAACTGAACATAAGATATCAAAGTAAGCTTGGGTACCATATTCCAAAATATTGTATACCAGTCGAAAAAGTCATCTGTACAGTAAAACATTTAGCCGTCAACTGCGACCATTCCCATTACGTCACAAAAGTAGGCGGAGTTTAGCGGCCTATCTCGCCTCCGATCACGAGACAGCTTTTGGGCGCGACACCCTAATTGCCACCGGGAACGTCTTAGCATATAGATTTTTTTTTTTTCTTTTTCTTTTTT
>NC_091562.1:19415112-19420112 GCF_042767895.1 Penaeus vannamei
AAGCCGTCTGCCAGAAGAACGCAGATAGACACGCTTTAGCAATAAATCACAGGCAGACACGGGTATGCCGGATAAAAGTTTACAGCAGGTCGCGCAAACCGGATGGTAAAATAGTAAATACAAGGCAATTTTGGTATTCGAAAGATTAATTACAACGCTTGGTAAAAAAAAAAATTGTTTTCGTATATTAAACAATTGATATAAGAGGATATTTGACTAGGCAGATCATCATTTCGGTAATTTTCATGATCTAATACTCAGCGCAGATAAGAGATAGATAAACTATAGATGGATTTGTAAGTTTTATCTATGTGCTACTGTGCCATCACGCCACGAACACGCCGAGAAAGATAAAGGAAATAAGAGGAATTTAATAAAAGTGAAATAAGAGATATAAGAGGGTACTAGATAAGAGAAATAAGAAAAATAACTAAAACAAAGACATGAGAGGGTACTGAAATCCAGATGACGACGGAGGGAGAAGGGAACAGAACCCGTGAGGTCACAACACCAAATTCATAGAGTGTTTACGTACACTGAAAATCACACGCCTAAAAAACGGATACACTTCTGACAACGTACAACGTACGTTTGAACGTCACATCTTAAATACCGACAAGACGTTTTCTTTCACTAACTGACGGGCTGAAGGCGCCTGCTCGTCTAGACACCTGATGGCAGCCTCCGCATCTGCCCGTTCTTTTTCTGGTGACCATTAAGATTCCGTGCATGAAAGGAGGGAATGTGTCTGTATTGAAAAAGAAACCGTTATTATCAAAGACGTAAACATTCACACACACACACTTGCACACACATATACATACATACACACACACACACACACACACACATATATATATATATATATATATATATATATATATATATATATATATATATATATATATATATATATATATATATATATATATATATATATATATATATATATATATATATATATATATATATATATATATATAATATCATATATATATATATATATATATATATATATATATAATATCATATATATATATATATATATATATATATATATATATTATATATATATATATATATATCATATATATACGTGTGTGTATGTGTGTGTTTAAATTGTGTACATACATACATATACACATACACATTTATGAGTAAGTGAGTGTGTGTGTGTGTGTGTGTGTGTGTGTGTGTGTGTGAGAGAGAGAGAGAGAGAGAGAGAGAGAGAGAGAGAGAGAGAGAGAGAGAAACTTTATGTACATCTTTCATTTCCTTGGCGAACATGTTCTCATTCTATATTTCCTTCTGTAATTCAATTAAAGCAAGAGTATAACATCATTACTGTGACCGACAGGACGAAACTATTGTACACATCAGGAAATCGTCTTGAAAATAGTATTCTAACAAATCCCGATGCCTTCAAACGCCATTTAAGCTCTTGATATTTTTTCGTATGCATATATCGATGAGGGTTTTGTGGACATCAGTTCATGAAACCGACCGAGTCTACTCCACCTACCGACACATTGACCTGCCGTGTCAACTGTCGAGGTCATTGAAGGCAGCGTATCTTGCACGTGCCTGGTCCAAAGTAATGAAGACCTTCCATTGCACTGGGACAAGATATAAGATGATTACATACTTATAAATACATTGAAATGCCTAAATATGCAATAATAATTCACACTAAATACATTGTCTAATTTTCACATCTTACAACATTAGCACTAACCTACCCTGGGCACAAATCTTTTGATAGATTATCGTTTCAGGTGCCTTCTTGCAGCTTTTTTTCGCGCTAACAGCCAAAGATTTCGTCATTCCACTATAATGCTAATGGTTTATGGGTTCATCCAATGCCTTTGAGAATGAACATTTATGCTGATTTGTCAATGTGAGGAGTTCAACATCTTCCTGAGCATATGGAATTCATCTACAGATCCCTACATGATACCACAGAGGCATAAACTGGATTACAGGAAGCAATGCAAATGTTGCAACTAGTACTGAAACACAAGTTACCCACTGTTGTGTTAACAAATTGGCTTATAAGTCTACCTCAGCAAAACTACCCTGATTTTTTGCTATTTTACCCCAACAAATCTTAAAAGAGATTTTTAGACTGCTTTAGGAGCACAGATAACAAGATGCCGAAAGAAAGTGATTATTATCTTGACCTGTAGTATCGCACTCATACATGCTCTTAAACGTCAATTCCTATTGCGCAATCAAGAGTTGGTCCCAAGCCTATAGTGGAAGTACATCACAGAGTCAGACATATGACTTCACCCTAGGATCATACATACCCAACTGTAATGCTATAAGTGACATCACAGATGAAATATCTGCAATAGAGTAGGACAATGATCTGGTCACAGCCATTACAAGAAACGGTATTAGTTCGACTTAGGTGAACATACAGCCCCACACATGATCCAGTATATGACCATGTCAAACATATCTGCAAAAAATTCTTGTTCATTAATTCTTCATCTAATTCACCGCCACCTACTAAAATACCTATCATTGACTCGTCTTATATATCAAGCAATGAAAATGCTGAACGAAAACATGCAGATGAAATGAAAAACGGAAAGAAATCACGAAGATAACACAGAGAACATGAACAAGTTTCTCCTTCATGGACAGAGGTAAGTGAGAGAAAATCATTATTGGCAATAATGACTCAAGCCCCATCTATCCGACACATTTAGTAAAAACATTAAAATTTGATAATCAGTTCACATCCTTGAAAATATCTCGCTTAAAAATGCATCCATTGTTGCCACTTGCGATAAACGTGAGGACGTTACTGTTGACATCACTTGCTTGTCAATGGCAGCATGGGTGAGGATATAACTGAACATGCTACTTGTCACATGCAATATGGATGAGGAATTTCTAAGTCTCTAAGGACTTGAAAAAAACAGTTGGACTTACAAAAGTATAATTGACTTCACAGTCAGTACATCCTAAAACTGAGAAAACTTACGAAAATGTTTCTTCAATTGCTTGACCACCCCTTTCATTGCATGTTCTCCAATACTACTACATAATGTCCTAAAATACTCAGATCAGTTAGCTGTGTATATTTCACGATTTAATGAAATAAATTTCTCTTGGAATATTGCTAATCTTCGTGTATAATCATGTGGTTGTAAGAATGGTTCTTTGCGATAAGGTTGCATATTTCTTTATTAATGTCTTTAATTAGCTCTTTCTGTGTGTTTTTGTGTTCTTTTGAAGTGGGCTCTTATTCATTTTTTAAAATTATTTACCAAAGATCCTTTATACTTTTGTTGTTTTGTGTTACTTTTTTTCAGTTTTTTTTTTTCTGAATTAAACCCAAAATACCCCCAAACAAAGGAGGGATCTTGTGACTTCTAAGCTAATAATTTTACTAAAATAGATTCTGTAACGCTGAGGAAATTACTTTGCCAAAGGTTTCACCATCAGTAGCTTCCTAATATCTAGCCAGATATTAGTGTTCCTGAATGTATGGCCAGATGGCGGCAGTCATCCTTGTATGGTTTGGGGCAATTTGGGGTTTGCCGCCGAATCCGTAACAGGGCATGGAATCTATCGAAAAAATGAATGTCCATCCATGCTGGCCTCTGATGAGATACAGATAAATATAACTTTTCTTGTTTATTTCAGTGTAACTGGAAATTTGGCAATCTGACTCACGTCAAATGATTCTCATGGTTTGATTCAGATCATTTGGTGTGCAAGTGACTAGGTTTAATCATCATTGTATAATTTGCCTGTTGTAAATTTTAAGATTTAGTGGTGTTCAGATAATGATCATTTAATGATATCAACAAGACACAAGCAACAGAACACTTCGAAATAACCCCGAAATACAGTTGTTCTGCCTGTTCATGTATATGCACAGTTGTTACCTGACAGTAATTTGAATAGCTAGTCAAACAGACAAAGGAAATGTATATTACATTCTACTTCGCTCGAAATGCATTTAAAGTTTTTAATTTGTTGGCTTTCATTGTTTCATCCCTCCCACTTTCTACTATATGTGCCGCTCCTCCCCCCCCCCCTTTATTTACACCTGTTTTTTACCCTAATTCCCCTTTTCCAGAGATTCTATTCATGAAATTTATGGCCCATCACTAAATCAAAACTGTTAATAGACAATATGTGGGGAAAGTAACAGAGAAATAAGTATGTTTTATAATAAGAGAAAGATGTTAGTGTCTACGAGGAACCTATGGTAATACTACTACTAGTAATAATCTAGTTTTAATTCCATTTATTGCTATGATATTCTGTCACTTTATTTGTTTCTAAATTAACCCGTGTGCAATGAATGACCAGGGTTACCATCCACTGGCAGTGAGCACAGGATTGAACGCAGGATAGCAAGAATGCTAGACGCGAACGCTACCGCTGCGCTACACAGCACATGAAGTAATGGGAAGTTCATCCTTCCTCTAAAAGACAAACTCATTTCTTTGCCTTCCAGAATAAACGAGCACTAGTTAAATTATAGTAGAAATACTGCATATGGATTTTTGAAAGTAGCAAGTGATGAAATCATAACATACAGAATTTGCAAGAATGGCTTTATATTAGTATGTAAAATCCGTTACCTTAAATGCTTGATAGGATATGGTTGGAAGAATGGAATGAGAAAGAGATCAACGAACAATAACTGGACAACCAAGAAATTATTTGTAGGCAAATGAGAGGAAAGCCCGTCGTCTCTCTACTCTTTGAGAAAATACGAAAGACATAAGGTATTATTTACCCAAACAAGGAAGAACAGAGTATTCCTGGCTGATATCCACCTAGTTACGATGAAAGACAACACTAACATTTTTTACCCGAAATCCCATGAAAATGTGTAAATTAAAGGTGATTTGCCATATTAAAAAATGTTATTAAGGAACTTAATATGGTACACTGTCGGTGGGGATAGTCTAGAAACAGCTATGCTGAAGGTAGAAAAGAACATCCTTTTGACGCTCTTGACCCGCTTT
>NC_091562.1:19465112-19467612 GCF_042767895.1 Penaeus vannamei
TGTGTGTTTGTGTGATACACGTACATACAAGCAGCTACCCATTACTCCGTCGTACAATAATACATATCCTTCTACTTTACGTGATATTCGAATAATTGAAGCAAACGTACCTTCAAAGGCATAATCTCAGTCCATTGCCGTGTAACATCAAGAAGTCAGCCTTCAGCCCAGGAACGCATATTCAGTAGAGAGGAATATCCGAGGAAGCAACTCCCTTTTCTCTTGCCTCTCGCCTCTACTACATATCGAGCGATCTACTCCCAAAACAGAACAGGAGTTGACAGGAAACATAAAATCTACATACATTGTCGTTAAGTGTTCCTGAGCTGGTCTTAGAGTCGTTATCGCATAAGAAATCTCACCTGAAGGCCCTTATTTCCATAGAAAAGTTATTTGAATTAAGCACCATTCGTCGGGGAGGATAAAGTCTCACCGAGGACATTGTGGGAAAGAAAGTCTGTAAAGTCTTTCATTCTATAAAAAAAAAATAAAAAAAATGGATATAGAGAACAAAATAATATGTGTATGTATAGACGTATGTATACATAAATACATCTATCTATCTATATGTTTATATGTGTGTATGTAAAACACACACACACACACACACACACACACACACACACACACACACACACACACACACACACACACACATATATATATATATATATATATATATATATATATATATATATATATATATACATACATATATATATATATATATATATATATATATATATATATATATATATATATATATATATATATATATATATATATATGCCTTTAGGCATACCTCAATTTGATATTGAAAGGTTATGGCATTACTCCACTTACCTGATGGAATTCCCTTCTTAATCCACCGCGGCTCAACGCGTGCCACGGCGGCGTCGTCCCAGGCGGCACCTGCGCTGGACTTCTCAAGGCGGTTTGTCACAGCGAGAGCGGGTTCGAGCCAGCAGTCAGGGCGCAGATATTCTGCAACTGCCCGTTGCGGCATATATATATGTGTGTGTAAGATATAGACATATTCATATATGTTATATCATATATTATTCATATATATATATATATATATATATATATATATATATATATATATATATATATATATATATATATATATATATATATATATATATATATATATATGTATACATATATATATATATATATATATATATATATATATATATATATATATATATATAGGTATATAAATATGCATCTATATACATACCATATATATCCACATATGTAATAAATATATTTGTGCATATATATTTGTATATATATAATATATATATATATATATATATATATATATATATATATGTATATATATATATATATATATATATATGTGTGTGTGTGTGTGTGTGTGTGTGTGTGTGTGTGTGTGTGTGTGTGTGTGTGTGTGTGTGTGTGTGTGTGTATGTGTGTGTGTGTGTGTGTGTGTGTGTGTTTATGTATATGTATTTGTGTGTGTGTGTATATGTATATATATACATATATAAACATATATATATATATATATAAATATATATATATATATATATATATATATATATATATATATATATATATATATATATAAAGATAGATAGATAGACAGATATAGATATAGATATATACACATATATACCAATATATACACACACATACATACATACATATATATATATATATATATATATATATATATATATATATATATATATATATATATATATATATATATAAATAGAGAGAGAGAGAGAGAGAGAGAGAGAGAGAGAGAGAGAGAGAGAGAGAGAGAGAGAGAGAGAGAGAGAGAGAGAGAGAGAGAGAGAGAGACATACAGAAGCAGAATCGAAGTTGATGTGCCTGGCATAATCTCCCAGATATAATTTACTATCTTCAGCCTGTCCTTCTTTATTTGGCCTATTTGGCCATTCATTTATCTATTTATTCAACTTAGTAGCTTTTAGTTTAGCCTATCAGCTGATATTTCTTTTCTTTTTTTAGCTTAACAGAGCGACTTACGGTCGCTACCTTTCCTCCTCTTCGATCCCTGCCTGTGGGTTTCTTCCCGCCTCTCCTGCGGGGCGCCAGCGCCCTCCGCCCGTCGAGTGGGGGTTTCTTTCCCTCCCCGAGTGCGCCGCAGCACCTACCGCTTCCACGGCAAGGATTAGCCCTCCTCAGCTGTTAGATCTTCAACGCCACATAGGGATAAGACATACTTTATTATCTTATGAAATTATTTTCAGGACTGCAACTGATGATACTTGTACCCAAGTTTTTTTTTTTTTTTTTTTTTTTTTTTTTTTTTTTTTTTTTTTTAGCAAACCTGGCCACGACGACGACGCCTCAACGACAAAAAATACTCGGACTAGCCTGATCCCGTGTGAGTTTAGTGGTTAGTGGCTCTTGACTGAAGGAATTCGTTTATTTCTTAATTCCAGTGGTTTCTATGACACAAAGATATTTTATCATTTAGGGTAGAATTCTCCTT
>NC_091562.1:19490112-19492612 GCF_042767895.1 Penaeus vannamei
ATATTACTGCGACTGCGAACAGTTAACTTTGCACAGGTGCGCGTGTGCGCACATGGCTACAAGCGTGTAAGTGGAACACGAAGTACTAATTCCGTAGATTCAGGGGTCAGAGTGGGGTCTTACGTTACAAGTACAAGATCATAAATCACAAGGTCATAAATGGACCTTTCATATAGACTTACATTCACATGTGATGATATGTAGTCATATTTCTTAATAGATTTGCAACATATCGTGCAACATCTTCAACGTCAATATAAGTTCAGGCCAGTTTAGAGAATACAATACATAAGACACATTACTGCTATTATATCTTTTTGGTCACTGATTATATATTTTGCACAAAACTTTTTTTTCCAAAATACTACTTTCTAGTTGCAGTTGCTTATATATACATATATCTTCCAGTCTGATAGGTTGTCATTTGCCATTTGCTTGCCAATTTTCGAATAAAATATATTTGCATTCATATCTCTATCGATGGCTGTCTTCCAAGGACAAACGATATGCTTTTTCCGCATCATACCTTAAAGTTTGTTAAGAATCGATAAAACAATACGGTATGTTTTCCTGAAATCCTTGAAAACGATTTACTGTACTTTGTAGTGTCCTCTTACTCACAAACGAGATTGAATACCGCACTCTCCTCTGTTAGATAGAAACTATTGTCTCTGCAGTGAATTGGTTGCTATCAATGCCTTGAGAACCCTTGTTAAATCTTGTTTCGTTGCTTGTATAGGAGACCTAGCGATCGTTCCCCCGTTTTATTTATCAATGTGCCACTCAACAGTTAGAAACAAAGAGAGAGAGAGGGGGGGGGGGAAGAGAGAGAGAAAGAGAGAGAGATGGGAGGGAGAGAGAGAGAGAGAGAGAGAGAGAGAGAGAGAGAGAGAGAGAGAGAGAGAGAGAGAGAGAGAGAGAGAGAGAGAGAGAGAGAGAGCTTATCCAAATGCACCCGAGGTAGGGGGAAAGGATAATGGTTCTGAAAACTTAATAGCGTATGTGAGAGGTAATTTTTTGGGTATTTCGCGCCTGCGAAGGTCTTATTATAATCATTCCAAAATAAAGTCTACGGCGTTTAAGCCAATATTTTAGCATTAAATAACAATCCCTCTGCCAAGGTTTCACATCAATGACGTTGAGCTAGATCTCTGTCACCAATACAAATATCTCGGGGTGGCTGTTAATGATGCAGAGTTCATACAAAACCTGAAGAAAAGGCTGTGGGAACGTCTGAAGCCACTTAGGACACTTGTCGGCAAAGACCATGGTATTAATGTCAATATTGCTAGACTCTTTTACCTGTCATACATACGGTCGGTCATAGATTATCATGCATTGCACCTAGTATTATACAAGGAATCAGAGTTAGCTAGTTTAGAAATTGTACAAAATGAGGCCATGAGGCTTATTCTCGGTGCCCCTAAGACAACGAGGATTGTGAATATGAGATCAGAACTTAATTTGCAGTCTGTCTATGAAAGAATATTATACATAAACACCACATTTAGCGTCAAAGCAATAAGAGAACCCCTCTATTGTACAGAGTTCCAAAGACAACTAAAACATAGAATAGTGGAGCTAACTTTGAATGGCAACATCGATTCAAATTCAAATCCATGGCAACAAGTAACATGTAAGCACTTGTCTCAGCTGAACATATCCATAACTAAGACCCTACATGGACGTTCTGCTCCACCGTGGAAAATGTCGGACCTAAGTGTATTTCATACGACTGCCCCAAAAAAAGACAGTGTCCCCCCTGCTGTACTTAAGCAGTATGCTTTAGCAATTATCAATGAGCACCTTGAAACTATGCCTAATGCGTATGAATGCTACACTGATGGATCCTTGCAGTCTGGGAGTAGAGCAGGATGCGCTTTTGTCGTATATAAAAACAATATTTTGCAGCACCAGGATTGTAGGCGGGTTCATGACTGGGCTAGCACTACGCAAACTGAGTTGGCAGGAATGCTCATAGCCACCGAATTTCTATTATGTCAAGGCTCAAGAGTCATTTTCTGCGACTCACAGAGTGCTCTCCAGGCACTGAACACACTAGACAAAGGTGCAGGAAATATTGCAAATGACATAAGGATAAATGTGTATCGTGCAAAAGAACGAGGCCATGATATACGTTTTGTGTGGATACCATCGCATGTTGGAATCCCCAGGCATGATCATGCTGACCGCCTAGCAAAATCAACATGTGACAAGCAAAGTGTGGATATAGATCTTGGAGTACCTCTTGCTAGGATTTCACACATAATTAAAACTTCCTTCAAAGAGGACTTGACTCAGTTGATTAATTTTCAACGGCCTGAAAGCTGTAGCATAAAGCACTATGACAGGTTTATGCAAGATGTTTTCATCTATGGTTTATACAAAACAAGAACAAGACAGTGTGATATTGTGACCGCAAGAATCAGGCTGGGATATAGATTGTACTGGCAGGTCAGTACAGCCTGTAATGTTGAAGAAACGAAGTGTAAATTATGCA
>NC_091562.1:19517612-19524998 GCF_042767895.1 Penaeus vannamei
AAAAATTCTCCTTATCACTTATATGCAATAGCTGTAGACTGCCTAGCCAATTAAATGGCATCGAAACTGATGTTCTTAGATAATCTACTTTTGTCTCATTAGCCTCATCCTTTACCAAATCACCACTCATGATTGCACTTCGGGTGACAGCACAGGGTAGAAACAAAGCCACAGTGGAATCACTGTCCCACTTTATACCGTTCAATGTGATGGAGGCTTCGTGAAAATATCTCAAATATCTTTTGGCACTTTCATTTTGGATGCTCGCTCATCCCGTTACCTTTCTAAAATAACGCCTAAGTTTGATCATGTATTATAATAGTAAAATTACCCAGCCTGACAGTGGCATAGTTGCCATGCAATTTTTGCCAGCCCAGAAACAATGTCGGCACATGATAAATGATAAATCTGGATTCATCCAAATCCGCAAGAGGTTAAAGTGACTATGCTTTTCTAATTTCAGGGTACCATGACATACAAATGCAAGTTTTCATTTTCGTTCACACAAAGGGCACGCTCTTTGAAAATTTGAGTGTATAATGATTTTTATTATATCTTGTGAAAATGCAACACTCATAGAAAATATAGGTATTTTCATAGAGACCCTAAAATATAGAATTGCATTATCAGGAGTTAAAGCTTATGAGGTAGGGTGGCAGCCCTTTAAAAAAGACAGAATGCAGGGGTCAAAGTCGGGGCGGAAAGGAATCGGACACCCTTTCACATCTTTCTATGACCTATATAATGCATGAGCGATCCGTAATACAATGGTGAGTTCATTGATAACTTATATGGCTTCCTATTTACCTTCCAAGTTAATGGGTAGGATGAGAGATATTTCAGTTCTCTAGGCGCAAAGTTAGTAAGCCAACTTGAAGATGCACATTGTTGTCTCTTCAGATTTTTAGAATGGTTTCAGAGTGTTCACCTAGAAAGAAAATCATCCATTCACAAAGCTTTTTGACAAAACGATCAACCACAGATACCGAAGAGCACCACATTACAAGTAAATCTTAGGATACCTCTGAAGCATGGTATAATCACGAGGCTGCAACACTCGGATCACTACCCACTTTTACACAGATTTTCCTTAGTGATTGGAAGTTCAAACGGTGGATGGGAAACAGATAGATAAGGCAAAATCACTTAGTGTAAATGTATCAAGTTGTTTAATATTGCTATCGGTGAAATTGTGCAGACTCCAGTATATATCGGGCTTCATAATGGGTAACATACATCAGATTCAAGTTTCCAGGGGTAAACAGAATCACAAGTATTCCTAAGAAGAGAAAATATTACTCTGTCCTTCGTCTTCGAGGTACATCTAATGCTTTTTCTCTAAGAGGTGAAGCTCTTGGGTCTAAATAAAGAATAAGCCGACTAGATTTATTCACAAGCAGAATCATTTCGGTTCCTGAATCTTATTTGCACACTGTCCGTCTGATGGATGAGTCTGAATGATCAGTCAGTCTAATTTCCTAATGGCTCAAGAAGCTTTACCGACCATAGCTGAGTCTTTCATATTTTCTTTTATGTTATATTATGTTTATGTCTATGCCTAAGCCTTTCATATTTTCTTTTATGTTATGTTATGCTTATGTTTATGCCTAATAAACCTGTCACCTGTCTTTCCATTATAGATTGACTCTGGTATATGATCCAGACACCAGAACAAGCCATGGAGATGGCTCTACGAAGGCAGCCAAGACAAAGGCTATGACACGAGACCTGTCATGTTTATTTCCAGATGTACTGTCGGTTTTGCTTTTTGTTTTAAGTTGGATCTTCATTTCCAGCTTAATATCTACATGACATTTATTTTCTCTCTGAAGATTTGCATTCCCTGTCGGATGACGCGACCATGGGTCTGCATTCTTAAAACTGTATATTTATGATATAGAATATGTGCTTGTAGAAGTTCGCTATAAAAAAAAACGTACAAAAATCATTTGAAAAAATGTTTCTTTACTTTAGTAAAGGGTTATCAATGCAAATCATGGGAGGCTGGCTGCAATAAACAGTGATTTAGATTCTAGTTGGGAGTGATTTAACGTGCACTCTGGTAATAAATCTTGCTGCTTACTTTCCCTGGACTGGAAAGAGAGATTTCCGGACTGGCTGGAGTGAAGCGCGGACTTTCTTTCATCGCGAATGCCAGCGCTTTTTCAAGGATATGACGCCATCAGCCGTAGCGGTGTCTACTTCGTTTCCATTACAAGGAAATGGATATCTATTTGCATTAGCATATAAAATCATGAATAAATGTGGGTGTATTTATAAAATACGCAAGAAAGAAAGAAACCAAAAAGGCACACACGTTTACACGCAGTCGAAATGCGCGCCGACATTTTTCTCCCGTCGCCATTCCTTCTCCAATCATAAGTCTGGCCCGGTTTCCCTTGCACGCCTTATTTAAGCTGGCCCGACTCGAAACAGATAACCGGCCTGGCTGCGTATTCCTCTGCTGGCGCGCCCTTTGCTTCACGTATGAAGAAGCACTTCCCCGATGGCTCTAAGGAAGAAAAAGGATCTGGAGCTCGTTGCACGGAGGGAAAGATAACGGGCGGCGTGGGGGGAGGGAAAGGGGCGAGCACGCGCGCACGCACCAGTTTCAGAAGATGGAATTTTCTCGATGTTCTCCGCTGGGAATGGCGAGACTCGATGATCACGTCCTTGATATCTCAACTCTGAGATGATATTCTCGGAACGACGCTGTCCGACCAACCGAATATTTCATTAGGCAATATAGACCAGCGATTCTCAGGCCCCGCGTCTGGGCTCAAGTGTGGCCAAAGCATTTCTTACGAGCGGCCAGAGATATCGCGGGGCCAACAGTCGTGTGCTTCTGGTGATATTTGGAAGTGAAATCAAAATAATTAATAATGAAAAGTCAATCACAGGAATTCAGTCGAATCAGAACGGTCTATGTGTGCTGGTTTGTTAAGGCGTATTAAAAGTTCATGATCTTATTCTTGGACAAATGTATTTTGTAGGAAAATATCCTTTGTATGTTTACAGAAGATGACGTCTGCATCATTATCACAATCACTATTTTCATCACTCACCGTTGTCATTAAAATTATAATGATGTATCAAATAGGATAAATTGCCAATAATCGTATGATGACAAATGAGACCTATAGCGATCATGAAATAAGAAGTAACAATAAATCTAATGTAATGACACTCATGATAACAGCAATGTTATAATCACTGCGATAATGGTCATAATGCAATAAAAATGATCATACTTATAGGTGTAGTAATGATGATGATAATTATAGTGACAACAATAATGATAATGGTGATACTAAAGATAATAATAACAATAATGATAATAATGAATGAAATAATATTGTCAATAAAATGATGAGGATAACAGTAGCAGGTAATAGTAGTGCTAGTAGTAGTAGCAATGCTAATAATAATGATAATTATTATGATAATAATGATAATAAGTAGAAAAAAAAGAAAAACAAGATAATGATATTGATAATATTGATAAGGATAATAATAACAAAGATTATAGCAATGATAGAAATAATAGTAATAATAATAATGATATTAATAGCATTAATAATTATGATAACAGTGATAATGATACTACTACTAATAATAATAATATGATAATTATGATGATAATGATAATAATAATAATAATAATTATAATTATAATGATAAGAAGAATAATGATGATAATGATAATGATGGCATCAATGAAAAAGAATTTACAGTGATAACAATAATAATAATAATATTAATGTTGAGAGAAATTATAATGATAATATTAATTTCAATGTTGATAACGAAAATTATGGTGATAGTAAGGATAATAACATGGTAATGTAATAATGATGATAATAATAGTAATAAGATTAAAAGCAATAACAACAATAATAATAATAAAAGTTGTAGCAATAATAACAAATAATGATATAAAAAACGTAAAAAAAATATATTAATAATGATCATAACAAACTAGGCAACTAATATTTTGTTCCAGAACAGCAAATAAGTGTTTCTAGCTGATTTTGGTAAGCTGAATTCAAATCTAAAAAAATTGTTTACCACGTCTAGATTTTATGAAAAATGCAAATTATGTCTAAAATTTGTGTAAAATGCAAATCACTTATCTTACTCTTCCACATCCACATCTAACGATTTTAATAAACAAAATTTACTCCTCATTGACAACATTGAGTTAAGAACATACTAACATATCAATGGTCTGTTTCTATGATCCAGAAGAATGGAGACTGTTCTTTGACTCTGATAACGCTAGCATTAAAGCTGTCTTACTGCACAACGGCAAAAAAAACGTTCAATACCTGTAGCACATGGTACTGGCTTTAATGAGACTTATATAAGAAGCACACATGGAACAGTTGTGGCGACCTTAAATTTGTATCATTACTTCTTGGGTTGCAGTTGGGCTACACAAAGCATATGTGCTTTTTGTGGATATGGAACAGCAGAGGTGACAAGAACCTCTACAAGAAACATGACTGGCCATCTAGAACTGAGCATTCTGTTGGTAGATATAATGTGAAGCACCCATTGCCGCTCAGAAAGCACATCTGTAGGAAATTTTAACCTTTATATGAACAATATAATCTAAATGCCTAATTTGTTATAAAGTATCAATAATCAAGTTAATTATATGTATCAGAAGATTGTTAAATGGAAAACTTAATAATTTACAGTTTCAAAAGATGCAACTTTCGAAATATGTACGAGAGAGACACGTGTTTTGGCCTTCTCTCTCCATATTTTTGATCGAGTGGTTTATTAATTGTTTTGGCATTAAAAGTTGGCTCCTATTTAAGATTTTGTATGTATGATTTTAGTTATTGATAAAATAAAGAGTGGTGGAACCGTTTCTACAATATTATTTACATCATTAATTCGAAATTACACTGATATTGGTGGAGGAAGAGAGATCGCTGATTATGCCTGAGCGGTTCTCCAATATAATTAACGGGTCTTGTGGAGAGATGAGTATGATGGTGCCCATTTGTGAATGGTTGGTTTTGAAATTTCCCACTGGTGTGTTATGAAGTAGTATTTAACCCCAGAATTCACCACAACATCTTCCACCACTTATTAAACTTGGCCTTGCGAAGAATTTTGTGAAGGGTGTGGATCATGAAAGTAGTGGTTTCCAATATTCAAAGGATAAATTCAGAGGAATATTGACAGAGGCTAAGCTAGAAGCTAGAGTTTCCACTGGGCCACATATCCAGAGTGTCATCCGTGACTCATCGTTCCATCTAGCCTAAATGAGATGTAACTGACATATACATTGTTTGTTGAAGTTGTAAGTAATTTCCTTGGAAACCACAAAAATGAAAACCACAGTGAACTCATAGAAACATGGTTAAATCTTATGAACGAAGGGGATGCAGAATGTCTTTGAAAATGAAATTTTTACATTCTCATCTTGACTTCCCGACCAGCGACGAGCATAGTGAACGCTTCCACCAACAGATCTCCGTTATGGAAAACAGACACCAAGGTGATTTTAAGCCAAATATAATGGCAGATTATTGTTGGTTCCTGCAGTAGGAGAGCTCGTCATCCTGTAAGCAACGAATGAAGAGGGAACCTCAAAAAACTCAAATTATGATAATGATAATAAAAATATATGATGATAATGATAATGATATAATAATAATGATATAATAATAATGATAATAACAAGTGATGATTATAATTATAGAGATAGTAATGGTACTAATGATGATAAAATAATAATAATAATAGTAAAAATTATAACAATAATAATGATTATGTAATGATAATGACATAATGATGATGATAATGATAAGAATTAAGAAATATAATAATGAGGATAATAAAAATGATAATGATAATAATAATAATAATAATAATTGTTACAAAGATAATGGTGATAAGTGTGATATCACGAATAACGAATACTACTAATAATGATGACGATAGTAATAATGTTGATAGTAGTAATAACAAAGATATGATGATAATAATGATCATAAAACTAATGATGTGACCAGTATTATATTATGAGAAAGATAATGTGATATAATGATAATAATATTGAAAATAGAAATGGTAAAAAGAAAAATAAGAATAACAGTAATGATAAAGGTGATGGTTATAGTGCTAATGATAATGATGATAATAATGATTACGGCAATAACAATAATGATAACAATTATTATAATAATGATAATAACAATAGTAATAATAATGATAATGATAACAGTGATAATTATAATAATGATAATGATAACAGTGATAATTATAATAATGATAATAATAACAATGGTAATAATAAAAATGATAATGATGCCAATGATGATAATAACAATAACAACAACAACAACAACAACAACAACAATAATAATAATAATAATAATAATAATAATAATAACAATACTGATAATAGTAATAATAGTAATAAAAATAATAACAATGATAACAATAATAATAATGACAATAATAGCAATTGAAAATGGTAGTGATAATGATAGCAATGGAAAATAATAATGATAATGATATCATTAATAACAATAATAATGATAATACATCAATAATGATAATAATGATAATGATAATCATAATAATGATAATATCAGTAAAACAATTTTATAATAATAACAATAATGATAATAGTAATAAAAATAATGATGAAAGTGTTAATTATTAGATAATGATGAGACTATTAATCATAAGATAATGATTTTAACAATAACAATAGCAATAATCATAATAATGATAATGATAATATTATTTTTATCATTATTATTATTATTATATTAGTAATGGTAATAATAACAATAGTAATAAGATTAATAGTAATGATAATAATAGTATTAATGATATAATAATTATGATAATGATAATAATCATAATGATATTAATACAGATAATTATTATGATAATGATAAAAATAACATTAATAATAAGAATAAGATTCTTATGATAATAATAATAGTAATACTGATATTAATAATAACGATAATGATAAGTATTATTGTTATCATTACTATTAACATTATCGTTATTTTTAAAATGATAAATGTAAAAAGAATAATGGTAATAATAGTAATAATAATAATTATAATAATGATTGTAATAATGATGATAAGAAGAATAAGAATAAAAATGATAACAATAAGAACAATAAGATAATAATAATAATGGTAATGAGAATAATATTGTTTTCATTGGTATGGTTTCTATCATTATTACAATTATTTTATTATCATTGTCAATATTTTTATCATCGTTACCTTTGTTATTATTATTATCATTATTATCCTCATTACTGATATCATGATCATGGTGATTTTTGTTATTATTGTTGTTGCTGTTTTTGTCGTTTTTGATGTTAGATAAATAAAT